>NW_025944617.1:0-1973 GCF_000764305.2 Hyalella azteca
GGCCGAATGCCGGTATAACTATACGGCTGAATGGCGGTAACTATACGGCTGAATGTCTGTAATTATACGGCCGAATGCCGGTAACTATACGGCCGAATGCCGGTAACTATATGGCCGAATGCCGGTAACTATCATGTTAAAAAAACACCTAACTGTATAGAGTTTCAATCGCTGGTATTCTATTACACTTGGTTGTTCATTAATACATTAGTTCATAGGGATAAAACGTAAACGTTATTCCCAGCAAAGAACAGTTTAAAAGAAACACGTTTTCAATATATCAAGCCTACCAAAAAGACATTCATGATCAATTAACAGTTTCATAAAACCTTTAGAGCAAAGCCACAATTCTAGCGTTAGTGTACAATATCGCTGAGAGTTGGTAGAGCGGAGCGAGCTCAGGCTAGGACCTTATGGCAGCTCAGACCTCATACTGACTGGCGGGACACGACTGCCTGACTACTGGACTCACAGCCACTCAGACCTGACCTACGGAGCAGTTACGCCGTGTGGGTCATCCGGACCCATTTAGCCCCGACAAAAGTGCGTGCTACGTGCGCTGTATACGCGTGCTGTCTGTAAGAAAGCGTGTCAAATGACCCATTTATTTATATGAGTGTTATCGCCGTGTGCCGGGCAGGGAGGAGGTCGTGTCGGTCCTCAATGCCGCCATATTGGCCCGGCAGGAGGGGGTCGTGCTCAAGGACCCCGACGGACCCTACACGCCCGCTGCCCGCACCGCCGGCTGGATCAAGCTCAAGCCCGACGTAAGCCCCCTCCTGTCAGCCCGACGTAAGCCCACTCCTGTCAGCCCGACGTAAGCCCACTCCTGTCAGCCCGACGTAAGCCCACTCCTGTCAGCCCGACGTAAGCCCACTCCTGTCAGCCCGACGTAAGCCCACTCCTGTCAGNTGACGGTAACTGTCCTCTCCAGTGCTGTCACTGACGGTAACTGTCCTCTCCAGTGCTGTCACTGACGGTAACTGTCCTCTCCAGTGCTGTCACTGACGGTAACTGTCCTCTCCAGTGCTGTCACTGACGGTAACTGTCCTCTCCAGTGCTGTCACTGACGGTAACTGTCCTCTCCAGTGCTGTCACTGACGGTAACTGTCCTCTCCAGTGCTGTCACTGACGGTAACTGTCCTCTCCAGTGCTGTCACTGATGGTAACTGTCCTCTCCTGTGCTCTTACTGACGGTAACTGCTGGCAGCTGCCTTCTCCGGTGAAATATTCAAAATAATTACGCGAATAATCGGTACTTTTCCCCACTTAATCCCCGATTTCCCCACTTAATCCCCCGATTAATCCCCTCCTCCCCCGCCAGGTGGGCGGGTGACGAAGGTGGTGCCGGTGTGCTGGGTGGGCTCAGGGTTCACAGACGACACGCTGGCCTCGCTGCCCCGCCTCCTCGCCCCCGCCCGCTCGCCCACTCGTCCCCCCGAGGTGGGCGAGTGGCGGGGCGACAAGCCCGCCGTCTGGTTCTCGCCCGCCGCCAGCGTCGTCCTCCAGGTCTTATTTAATTACTCCTCCAGGTTCTACCATGTTATCTTATATAATTCCACCACGTTATCTTATCTTAGGTTATCTTAGGTTCTACCATGTTATCTTATTTAATTAATCTTCCAGGTTCTCTTTAATTACTTTTTTGTTTCATCTTCTTCAATAAAAATATTTATAGTTATATACGCATACTCGTCGTTTCTATTCTATTTAATTATTTAATTCACTTTTATTTGGTCAAGATAGATATTTTATACGCGAATTTCACGTGAAATTAAAATTCTATTTGATTATTTCTTTCACTTTCATTTGGTTAATATATATTATATATTTTTAATGACGTGAAATTCACGTACAATTAAATTTTTTATTCACAATTTCATGATATAATGGACGTGTCGCCCACTGCAGGTGCGGGCGACGGAGGTGAGCCCACTCGCCGCCCACTCCGTCGCCCACTCGCTGCGCTTCCC
>NW_025944618.1:0-595 GCF_000764305.2 Hyalella azteca
TATTATATTCACTAAAGAGAACTTATGCGGAGTGAATATCTTGCCTGTTGTACGAGCTTTATATATTTTGGTTTAAATTACTTCAACAGTTAACATTTTTAAATACAAACATATTACTCACGATCACTTAATTTCATTAGGAGATTAAAAACAGGTAGATAATCTAAATTGTATAAAATATATAATATCAAAATATAAATATTTAATATTATATATATATAATATCAATTACTAGCCAGTATAAATTACATGAGATATCTAATATTACAATCTAAATATGTAATATTATATATAATATAAAAACAAGTAGACAATTTAAATTATAGAAATATATAATATAATATAAATACAGCATAAAAGAAGTGGACTATATAAATTTATGTTATTTAGTTGCACTAGTACCCACAGACAGTTGAATAATTTGTAAATTATTGCACCGTAACAAGCAAATCCTAAAGAAGATGAAGTGATATTAAAATCATACTACCAAACGTCAACCTTCCTTCCTGAAAATAAGAGCAGCAAATTCCAGCATTTTTGTTGCTCCTCTGGATGCCCACTCTAAAAAATCATCCTTCCTGAAAATAAGAGCAGC
>NW_025944619.1:0-12606 GCF_000764305.2 Hyalella azteca
CACACTTGTGTGGAGTCAGAGGCAATGCAGGAATCAAATAATAGAATAAATAATTTTGAAAAAAATTATATATTAAAAATTTATATATTAAAAAAATTGAAAAATTAATTTTTTTAATATTTGAAAATTGAATGAGAAATTCATGGTACATCTTCAAGATTGGAGACACTGGATTCTTTGGAAGTGTTGTCTTTAAAAAGTAATTTTTAAACGTATATTATTTTTACATTTTACGTATGTATGTGAAGTTTCATGATGATCGGACAATAACTGTAGGAGTTATAGGCTACCTCGGTTTTAGGGTAGAAGGTCCCCTTAAATTGGTGATGCCTGCTCGCGGGCTTGAGTCGTTGCGTGCCACTAATAATGGTGCGTTATGGTCGGTGCGCGTAGCTGACCCTGAGCTGGAGCAGCTCAAGCCGGATGTGCTCGCCGTGCGCTAATGACCTAATTGGTTGTGCGCTCGGCGAGCGCTAATGACTCAATAGGTTATGCGCTCGCTGTATCCATCTCCTCTACTCTGCTTCCATATCCATCTCCCGTGCTTCCAATTTCCACTCATTGGCAAGATAAGAATGATGAAGAAATAAATTCGTGATATCCCTTTGCTTTTTGAACAGTTCGTGTAGGGATATGGATAAGTATTTAAGTTTTTGAAACCGATATCCGAGTTTGCCAATTCATCGAAGTCGATTTGCGTAGGATATGCTGATGCCTATATGGTCAGCTAACAATGTTTGCAATGTAGACCTTTTTCTCCGCACACATATTGATTCAAATGTTTCTCACACAGAAGGTGTAAGAAATATCCGAAGAGCATTTGATCTGCGAGGAGAGCTTTCTGCTGTAATTTTCATAGTCATTTCAAAGTCTAGTGTGGAAAAAGATCTCGGAGTTTATGTCGACAAGGATCTGAAATTTTCTAAGCATGTTGAAACGTAAGCTAACACATCCAACAAACTTCTTGGACTAATCAGACGCTCATACGAGTTCCTAGATGCAGAAACGATGAAGCAGTTGTTTGTTGCCGTCGTNAACAGAACGAGAACTTCGCGAACTTGTCCGTCCAACAGAACGAGAACTTCGCGAACTTGTCCGTTCAACAGAACGAGAACTTCGCGAACTTGTCCGTCCAACAGAACGAGAACTTCGCGAACTTGTCCGTTCAACAGAACGAGAACTTCGCGAACTTGTCCGTCCAACAGAACGAGAACTTCGCGAACTTGTCCGTTCAACAGAACGAGAACTTCGCGAACTTGTCCGTCCAACAGAACGAGAACTTCGCGAACTTGTCCGTTCAACAGAACGAGAACTTCGCGAACTTGTCCGTCCAACAGAACGAGAACTTCGCGAACTTGTCCGTTCAACAGAACGAGAACTTCGCGAACTTGTCCGTCCAACAGAACGAGAACTTCGCGAACTTGTCCGTTCAACAGAACGAGAACTTCGCGAACTTGTCCGTCCAACAGAACGAGAACTTCGCGAACTTGTCCGTTCAACAGAACGAGAACTTCGCGAACTTGTCCGTCCAACAGAACGAGAACTTCGCGAACTTGTCCGTTCAACAGAACGAGAACTTCGCGAACTTGTCCGTCCAACAGAACGAGAACTTCGCGAACTTGTCCGTTCAACAGAACGAGAACTTCGCGAACTTGTCCGTCCAACAGAACGAGAACTTCGCGAACTTGTCCGTTCAACAGAACGAGAACTTCGCGAACTTGTCCGTCCAACAGAACGAGAACTTCGCGAACTTGTCCGTTCAACAGAACGAGAACTTCGCGAACTTGTCCGTCCAACAGAACGAGAACTTCGCGAACTTGTCCGTCCAACAGAACGAGAACTTCGCGAACTTGTCCGTCCAACAGAACGAGAACTTCGCGAACTTGTCCGCCCACTCCCTAGGCTTCTTTACGATGCTGGTGCGCACCATCGTCATGTCGACGGGCGAGTTCGAGTATTCGTCCTTCAGCGAAGAGTTGATGAAGGATGGCACGATCTACTCCATATCATCCGTCATCATGTTCCTATTATTTATTTTTTTCGTCTTCCTCGTCCTAATGAACGTCATGACGGGTCTCGCCGTCATTGATGTTAAGGTTCGCACGCCACAACAAGGGAAAATTAGTGGTATTATTTAAAGTGAGAGCGCGTCAGGTGTTAGCAACCAATAAAAATATTAGGAGTACTCCTGAAAATAAATGTGCAATTCAGCATTGACAGAATGGTTCGAGAGTTTTGAACTTTAATAAAATAAAAAAAAATTCTTCGATTACATAAATCAGAAAACATGTTTGATATTCGATAAATGTCATTGTAAATGAAACTTAAGTTTTGAAATTAAATTATATTGTTTGGAGGTTTTGTTGAGTTACATGCATTGAAATTTTCTTCTATTCACGAATTTTCAATAACGATTTCCCAAAACGGTTAATAGGTAATTAATAGGTTAACCATAAACCCAACTGCGCAACACGTTGCAATACTGGAATAAATATGTAATGCCATATGAAAGAAAAAAAAAGATCCATGCAAAAGAAGAGAAGATGCGTGCAAGTCCTATTTTTCCTCCACTATTGCCCCCGCTGACGGCCAATTGTTGTATTGCCACAGGAAATCAAGGAAGACGCGATGTTCTACTCCCTCAAGTCGCGACTCGAGCTCGTGTACCTCCTCGAGTTCTTGTACCTCATCGAGCAGCTGTTATGTGTATAAGAGACAGTATCCCTTCCATTTNCAACAGCTTTAGGCCTGTCTCTTATACACATCTAGATGTGTATAAGAGACAGCTCCCAGTTTGAACACTTCCGCAAAGACACACGTTTACTCACAGCTATGTTTTAAAAATGTTCAGGAGATATCGAATAGTTTGTCCTGAAAATTTTTTTATACAGTGACTGTACAGAAAACGTTGTTGATTTTACTAGCTTCTTAAGAGGAGCGTCTACCCCAAAAATTATCTCGGCTATTTACAAACGGATCACTCTGAAACTTGTTACACATATGTAAAATGGAAAAAAATCACATTTTGTTCCTGTGAATTTTTCGAAAAAAATGAAAGAAAACGTGAAATTCATAGAAAACGGTCAAAAAAGGGGGTACTTTTGAAATCTATCTCATCCTAGGATTTTCAAACCTTTCATGAAATGTCGTGAAATCATAAATCAACGTAGAGAGATGGCAGTGGTACCGTTGGATAGGGCAGAATGTCAGCTTTAAAATTAGTATGAAAACCGAAAAAGTAAAAATTTTCAATTTTAGGGTAGACGCTCCCCTTAACAAATTAGAAAAATCTCCTGCTAACGATTGAAAGTTGTAGGAATAAACTGCTTCACAGCTTAGTAATATTTTAATTTCAAACGATCTCATCGTAAAATTCTTCATAGCTTATATTCAAAGCGTTTTCATACAGCTGCTTTATCGTGTTCCATTAATCATGACATGTTTGCCTCAATTTTTCAATGATGCTGATTTAGTCAATGAAAATAATGAGAAATATTTTGCGATATAAATTGAGCTCCAATATAAAATGTTGATAAACTGGAGAACAAACTTGTAAATTAATTGAAGAAAGATGGAATTAGCAACATTTCGCTTGCCCGAAAATCATTAAAAGTTGTCAGAGGAACAGTGCTTGTCTGCCTTCATTAGTGAACGATATTGATCACGGACATTGTGACCCATTCCACAACACGTATTATTAATAGAAGCTGCCTTCATTCCTCTGAAATAAACAAAGATGAATAATTTCAAAACGGTTCTACCACAAATGTGGCTATATCTCGATTTACATGACGATAGCAAGTCATTCGTTTTGTAGTTATGTAAATGATAGAGCTCAGTATAGTAAGGTGCCTAGGTGGTCAAGCTGGCTAAGGCATGGTCTTATGAAGCGAGAACCCTGCGTTCGAATCTCGGAGCTGTGGACGACGTTCAACACTAAGCGGTGAGTAATATGAAGCTATAGGGTGAAAAGGGATGTTTAGGAAGTGGAAGTTGATATGTATATGTGATAACAGTAGTTCCTCATCCTCTCCCTATTGCTTGTAGTATATAGGCATCATGTAGGCTTGAGTAAGAATCAGAAGGTTTAGTATGTTTATTGATGGGATAAAGAATGACGTCGTGTGGGGCGGTGTGTCATTAGAATACAAACATGACATGAACAAAAATGGAATATTAATGTTTAGAGAAATAATGAGTACAATGGTTATTCAGATATTATGAGGTTGAATAGCTATCTGACTTTGGTTCAGAAGGTTGACTAAGCATAACACTGACACAAAACAGCAGGAAACAACATTTAGAAAATATTGAGAGCAAGCCATGATATAGTTCTGACGGTTACACTTTGAAATATTTAATCACAATGAGCTGAGTTTAAATTGAACGATCGGCTGAGCCTCTTACCCCGTAACCCCGGAGATCTTAACACGTCGACGTGAAAAAGCAAAGTGATTCTACCGTATGGTTCTAGCTCTGTCCGCTAGCACCTTCTAAACGAAAATCACAACTTTCGAGTGATCGAATTAAATATAAAAATATTTTGTCGTATATCGAACTATATTGTAACTCAAAATCATACGAATATTATTAGTGTTAGAAAATTGAGAATATCTCTTGACAGAATATTTGCAAAATTATTCCAAAAGGTAAATTGACGACATAGGAAGTAATAGGCAAGTTTCTAAGTAATTAAGTTGCGAATAGCTATAGAAATTGGTGGTTAACGAGTTTGAAGAGTTAATAAAAATAATTACGACATTCACAAGAAATGATAGTGCGAGTTATGATCGAGTCACTACAAAGCTTCTCTACATCCTTAATTAATAATTTACTTAATTAGTTTGTAATTGATATCGCAAGTGTAAATACGATGTGAATGTTCGACAGCGAAGACTATCTTATGTAACTTGACATTGTTGAGACTTGAGAGTAACGTGTCGGTGATCTCGGCGAGAAAAAGAAAAAATATCTTAAATTGTTGTCTCGTAGTCGACAAACGTGACCAGTCGAGCAACTGCCAGACGCGCTGCCAGAGCAGCTTCAGAGCCGGCGATGAGTGGATTAGAGCCGGAGGAGCTCGCTGAGAGTTGCGTGTTCGCAGGACAGAGCCCGCTAGAGCAGGGGCTCAGAGTTAATTAGCGCTGCTCCGCGGCTAGAGATTTGGTCTCTAATGCGGACATTTCTGCTCTATCGCGGCTCTGTCGTCTCTCTACGTCGGCCCTATAGACGGCCGGTTCGGTTCTATTCCAATTTCGACTTTTACTTGTTAAGATATGCAACGGACTGCCAGGCTGGCAGCCGTCCCAGCTCCTAAGATATACTGATATATATAACACTTCATTATCATATTGATCACGGCAATACGATTGATTCGGAAGTATCGGCTATTCGAGGTTTATTTTAGAAGTAAAACAACTTTTGGGGATCTTTCAAGACTCGAGACTAGGCAGAAACACATCACTAAAGGTCTAGATTCTATAACGTACCCAGTGTGTGAAAACAACACGTTTCTTCAGATTTATGGCCTCTTTGTTTAAGTTTTCTCACCTTAATTTCAAATATTGAAAATTATCTAATTTTGACCAATTCCTGCCGCAGAGCATTAATAATACCTGCTCATATTCCAACTTTCAAGGAGAGTCGTTCAGTTTTGAATTACTTATGAGTGATTCGGTCTCCCAAAAATTGCGCATTTTCGTTTTAATTGAAAACGAAGTAATGTAAAAATTGTACTTGCCGTAGCACATTGATAACATCTTATATTCCAAATTTCAAGCAAATCCGTTCAGTATTGAAGGACTTATACGTAGTTCGGTTGAACGTAAAGTTAGGTTTTGCGTTCGAGTCTGCAGGCGAGGTCGGAGAAGTGTCGATTCGGTCAACTGAGGTACTTATACCCTGATCAGGATCAAGCAGCACATACTTACAGCTAATAAATTGTTTGCCTATGTCAGAAATGGTCAAGCCTAATCGGTGTTTTGCTGTCTAATCATGAGTAGGGAATTTGTAACTTTATACATCACAAGTATCACGTAGGCATCTTACCATTTCTTCCATGTAAAAATGAGTAAGAGAATTATGGTACGGGAGCGTGTAGGCTACATAGGCTGCACGATCGGCAGCCTCGTTGCCCGCAGTCTCACGATGACCAAGGACAAAATGCAACTTTATGTAATGCGAGAGTTAAAAAAATCAGTTTTTCCGGTTTTTCAAAAACAAGAGGGACAAGATTTTGTGGCTTCTTATTCTCGATAATTAAACAGAGCTTTAGTGTTTGATATAATTTTTGAAATTTCCCTATCATTAAGGTAATTTCCAGCCCAATGAAGTGCCTCATAAATTGCTAGGCGATAATATTCCAGTATTCGAAGAAGCTGAACGTACGGGCAGAACTTCTAGCACAGAACTTCTTCTTGCACATATGAGCCATCAGTGGAAGCGGCAGCGAATCCGTAAATCTGTATTGCATTACTGGAACCTGGAAATCTGGATTGCAATACTGGAACCTGAAAATCTGGATTGCATTACTGGAACCTGAAAATCTGGATTGCATTAATGGAACCTGGAAATCTGGATTGCATTACTGGAACCTGAAAATCTGGATTGCATTACTGCTGTCTCTTATACACATCTAGATGTGTATAAGAGACAGATGCGCAGANGAAAATCTGGATTGCATTACTGGAACCTGAAAATCTGGATTGCAGTACTGGAACCTGAAAATCTGGATTGCATTACTGGAACCTGAAAATCTGGATTGCATTACTGGAACCTGAAAATCTGGATCGCATTACTGGAAGAGAGGGAGGTGACTGGGGTCAGTGAAAAGTTAATGAAAATACAAGGACAATCTTGGCAGTTGAACCGAGGCGACAGGAGGGGGGAATAAGTAAGTATCTACGTGAGTGGGGGGAAGGGTGGTGCTATATGGTGAATGTATTCCTAGCAAAAGTGAGCGTGAGCATTCAGAAGGCTGAATGTGATAGACTGGTTTGTAAAGTCTGTTATTATAGAGCATAAGGGGTGCTGTATGATGCAATAATAATAGAGGGGAAATGGCTCTGACGACGAGATAGTTTTTTTACGGCATTTTATGTTTTAAATGATCATTATAAATATGATTATGGTTATGCTTACAATGCTAGTCAAAGTAATGATCAATATGATTGCTGAGGATCAATCATGATCAATCGGATTGCAACACGATTATGGGAGGTGTAGTTTAAAGATAAAGGCATTCAGTAGCCAGAACGTTGCTAGACTTTCGACCACAGTCTTAGATTTCGTACTTAGTATAAGTTTTGCCATTTAGTTTCTCTTTCGTCACTTGGTATCTTCAAGTTTACCTATAGTTCCTCCGATGGTTCTGTGAGCGACACTTGCTCTTAGTCCTTCATGCCTTTGTATGCTGTCTACGCTTGCATTTTATTGCTAGCAACTTGTCTCGATTACCACGAAAACCATTTTGTCTCATCACGCTGTGAAATTGTCTTGTTCATATGCAGAAACTCAGCATCAATAAACCTGATGCTGTATCGAACTATATCATCTATGAACCTCGCTCAAAGAAACTATGAGTTTTTTCATAGTGATTGTTACAATGATATTTGTATTGATGTGTAAAAACTACTTGCGGCTGACGTTCAATGCAACGATAACAAGAAGACATGACACGTCGAAAATGCCGGCAAAGTCTCATAACAGGTTGGAGATTTGCGTAATTGATCTGATCAGTGATCAGTGCTCATGTGGAATTGAATGATCATTTTAAATTGTAGTCAATTTGATATTAGGTTTGGCATCAAAGCGATGAAAAAAGCACACTTATGAAGCCGTGTCACGCTACAATTGCGGCCCAGTAAATTGATATAAACTTTGGCATCATCATTGAGGTTCATACATCACATTTGGGTTCTTGCATCAAATGTGGGTTCATGCATCACATCAGGGTTAATACATCACATCGGGGTTCATGCATCACATCGGGGTTCATTCATCACATCGGGGCCCATTAAGTGAAACCGTAATGCGTAAAAATTCAAATTCAGAGTGCATGTTATTTAAAGTAGAGCAAATACGAAATTCGCGGTTTATTAACGTTTAACTACCATTTAATTTGAAATGAAATGAACAAAAGCTAAAAAAGCTGGTGCTTGAGCCGGTAAACGTCAATTTTCGGTAAACAGATGTCTGAAAACGGCCATTAGATTTAGTGACATTGCAATCAAGAAAAGATAAACTATTGTTGGATTCAAGCTCCATGGTAAATTTGATGGATTTGTGTTGGAGATGAAGATAATAAAAGAAAAGGCCTACATGAGAGGGATGCTTGAATATTAAAAGTGTCATCTACATACCGGTTATAGAATACAATTGGCCTGCCATGTAGCCTCGGACAATTGGCCTGTAATGTAGCCTCGTGAAAACACATGAAAATGTTAGCAAAAGTAGATCCGAGAGGAATACCCGTTCCTAATCCATCAATTTGTCTTTAAAATTTGCCAACGAATACAAAAATTGAGTTAAAACAGTTAATTCAAGAAGAGATTTAAAACACTTGAGGGTCAAACCCATAACACAGTCATTGGTACTTTTAAACAAAGAACTTGGGCAGATATCAATAGTTTCATGAAGGGGTTTATTGGTTAACAAATTTTATACATCAAAGGAAGCCATAGTCAAGTCCTGAACATTAGTGAAATTCTTTAATTAAGCGATCCACGAACATGTATGTATGGTATACCGTACACTGATTGGTAGTAAGTCAGTCCAAAACGGGAACTAAAAATTTAGCAAGTTTGAAGCTCGGAGTATTGTAAGCACCAAAGATTGGGCGGAATTGAAATATTTCAAAGCGAAATGTGGTTTATGAATTTTGGACAAGCCATACAAAACACCAAGGGCAAGATCTATAAGTATAAAGTTTGAAGTAATTTTCAAATGAAAGCGCAGCGGGATCTTTACGTTTTCTTAGAAAATTATTAAATTTGTCCTCAACCTTCAAAATAGTTTTATCACTTGGATCTGTAATTTCGATAAATTTAGAAGGGTCTGTAATGAGAGCAGAAACTACAACGATTATGATCAACTAATACAACGCCCTTGTCCTTAGCTGGCTTACAAATGATTAGGTCCTTATTTCTGGCCAAGTCTGTCAACAGAAGGGTGTCACGGGGTTGGAAAACAGATAAGAAAATTTTATAAGATTTGAAACCGTAAAAATGACGATAAGCCAGGCTTTGAAAATTGCCAACAAATTCAGGGCAATCGGGTTAATGCATCACATCAAGTTTCATGCATCACATCAGGGTTCATGCATCAAGTCAACTCAAATCATCAAGTCATGTTAACTACGCCCCTCTGGGTACAACAAGCGACATCGCTGCCCAGTGTTTAGTGGAGGTGGACGCAACAGGTGAACGTAACAGGTGGTCCTCTCAGGGACGTGGCCCTCACAGCTGCGCTGTCGGTGTCAGTGCCGCGTCTGACGCGGTAGTGAGAGGTTGTGTATATGGCCCTTCATTTGAGGTCTTTAGCGCGAAAACATGGTTTTAAAGACGCCGCGGCGTATGTCTACATGGTGGCCGACAAAAGTCTGGAAAGTTTTTAATTAAAACGGTAACACAACATTCGAATGCACATAGCTTTGTTGGTAAATTATTTTAATAATATAAATCGTATATAATGAGACAAGAAGAAGTTTACGGGATATATTGTGGCAGGAGGCAAGTAAGTTAAATGTTCGGCGTAATGTGCGTGGACTTCATTCGTCATCTACTTGCCCAATACTCCGTCCTTGTATGACGTGCAGCGTTCGCATGTCTTTAATTTCTCTGTATACTTCATAATAATTTCTCTGTATACTTTATAAGAATTTGAGTTCGATCGTTTTCCGTCTGCCTGAAACAAGTGGGAGCGAAATGCAAACGTTTAGAGCGCCGACATCAGACAAGAAGCTGCTGCTGTACAGCGGCCGTTCTAAGCGAAGACGAACTTCGCAATCGCCGCTGATCACTAATAAAGGGTAATAATGCACGAGTCCATTAATGCAGTATTAATCCACGAGTCCATTAATCCGTCCATTTGAGTACTCATCCATCAAGCGCAACACTGCAATGTATTAGCATCCATCAAGCGCAACACTGTTAAGTAGTGTATTTTCATTAATTTGTGAAAGTGTACAAATAAGAAAATTAAAATCGTTTAATCCGTAGAGAAATTTGAATCTCAGGATTAACTGCAAGATTCTATAATATGGTGCAAAGCTAAAATTTTAAAACTAACTCGTTATGATAAGATGAGAATATGACGAAGAAGCGATCGCGGGAGCGAGGAAAGCTGATCTAATTATCGCGCGCATGTTAATTCATAACCAAGAGAAGTCAACGTTTCCTTCATGCAAATCCTGGAATGTGTCGCGCTCAGACTCTACATGGAGACGTGAGATGGAAAGCACGTAATTGCATTACTAACTGGGCAGCTAAATTGATCGAGCATATTCGCAAGGATTTTTCTGTCTTTCTTCAGTCTTCTCCAGTCATAGAAATTCATAACTACTTCAATTTTTAAGCCTCAAGAAAAAAAAAGTTAATAACTTCATCTCACGTCCCCGAAAAGGCCAAACTAGAAACAATAGTGCATTTTTCCATAAATGAGAAAATGCGCTAAAAAGGCCAACAACTCCGTTGGTGCGTCAAGCCAAAGCTTCGTCGACGGAACAAATCAGATTCAACAATAATTTTCACTAACATCATGATGAGCTTCAAGTTAAATTCTGCCCTTAGGCACCTGCGCGGTACGCAAATGATGAATTTGTCCAATAGCGTCTTAAGGATTCCTTTGCAAGTGAATACGAGAATTATACACAGAAATAACTAATGTCTTACCACCTCAACTGAAGATGTAGTTCTTACCTGAACACACGTGATGGGTTCACTTCGAAGTTTGGACTTAAAGTTTAGCTAAATCTGGAATGAAAATCCACCAATCATAGACAAGAAAATAGAGCGTAAGTACTTACGTTCACTTAGCGAGTTTTGAAAGTATGGGCCCAGGCTGCCTCATTTACCTCCTCCAAGTGTCGCTATTTGCTACGCGGTTCACTACACGACTTTGCAAGTTTATAGTTTCAGATTTTTTAAATTTAGATTTCAATCTTTGGGATTTCTTCGTAAAAGGTTTCATGCCCTGAATGCGTCGAAGCTAGTGAGTTAGCCCCATTGTTTTGTTTTCAATATTAAATATTAGCTTGGAAGTCCAGCTATTAAAATTAATGTATGCTAATTAATTAAAGAAAGATTTTTTTTAAGCGCATATTTTACATTGAACATAGCTCTCCCAAATGGCTAGTTTCAGGTATGCAAAAACCATCTTGGGTCCAATAAATTTAATTTATGGTTAGCATCTCAACCAAACCTTTTTATTTGTGATGCAATCCTTCGAACCCAGTTTCGCTATGCCTTATTCTCCCACGTCGAATAAATTATATCAGGTCTCAGTAATATCCCGACACGATAAGTTGATTGCATACTCGCCTCAACGTCTCTTTATATTTGTGATGCAGGCTTTAAAGACAGTAACAAAGAAACATTGACAGATATTTTAAATAAAATGGTTAATGAAGGGAAATTTTAATTTCATAACAATAATCATGTTTGCTAATTTATTAGGTCTAAATTATTTACGCATGCGGCTGAGAAGCTCGCGATCGCCTGAAAGCTGCTGACCGCTGCCATAGAGTTTATGCGATTGGCAAATGCTTGCTCCCTACATGCATGCGCTGTGATTGGCAATGGATTATTCCCTGCATGCATGCGCTGTGATTGGCAATGTATTATTCCCTACATGCGCTGTGATTGGCAATGCATTATTCCCTACATGCGCAGTGATTGGCAATGTATTATTCCCTACATGCGCTGTGATTGGCAAGAATGATGTATGGTGCCTGCATAACATTGTATAACTTTAAAGAATGATGTATGTTGCCTGCAGAACATTGTATAACTTTAAAGAATGATGTATATTGCCTGCAGAACATTGTATAACTTTAAAGAATGATGTATGTTGCCTGCAGAACATTGTATAATAACTACAATGAGTTATTACACAATAATAACTACGATAACAAAAAGAAATGACACGTCGAAAATGCCGGCAAAGTCTCATAACAGGTTGGAGATTTGCGTAATTGATCTGATCAATGACCAGTGCTCATGTAGAATTGAATGATCATTTTAAATTGTAGCCAATTTGATATTAGGTTTGGTATCAAAGCGAAGAAAAAAAACACACTTTCGAAACACACAAGTGTGTTTCGAAAAACACACTTGCCGCCCAGCAAATTGATATAAACTTTGGCATCATCATTGAGGTTCATACATCACATTTGGGTTCTTGCATCAAATGTGGGTTCATGCATCACATCAGGGTTCATGCATTACATCAGGGTTCATGCATTACATCGGGGTTCATGCTTCGCATCGGGTTCATACATCACATCAGGGTTCATTAAAAACTTAATAGCAAAGAAAACTCCACAAATATTCATAGTATCTTTAAAGAAAACGTTTCGGAGTCCAGCTCCATCGTCAGTTCGAAAATTCT
>NW_025944620.1:0-12248 GCF_000764305.2 Hyalella azteca
AGGGTAATGAAGTGGCAGACAGGGCAGCCAATATGGGTCATCTCAATGCTCAATCAGCCTTAAGTGTGTTGAGCCTAGAAGAGTCCCTGACTGTCTTGAGAGGAAAACTTCATCAACACTGGACTAGAACATGGAAGACATCTGCTGCTCACACCCAGAAGGGGACTTTTTTGAGCAACATCATGGATGAACCCAGACTGCGACCCTGGCTCTGCCTAAAGTCCCGCAGAATGGAGTGTGCTGCTGCTCGACTCAGAATTGGACATGCCGGTGTCAGAAGCCATCTACATAGATTCAACATGAGCGACTCTGATCAATGTGCTACGTGCAACACTGTGGATACGATTGAGCACTACTTGTTGCATTGTCAGTGGCATGCACAGCCTAGACAAAAGCTGAAAACTAATTTAAGATGTATAAATGTACAATTTTCTCTGCGTGAACTTTTGGGGGGAGGGAACTATGATGCTGATGTACTACAAAGGAAAATCTTTCAATTTTTGATAGTATACATTTTCAAGTCAGGTAGGGTTAGCAAACTTTAGACAGGTGACCAAAATGGAAATGTTGCTTACATGTATGGACAAGTGTGTATGTGTGTGTAGTATATATTTATATGTATGTATGTGCATGTATACACATGCATCACCCAAATTATCGTGCTTGTATTAGTTTACCCAATTTAACTATCAATTATTATGCCAAGTTCTATAAGCAATGACCCTTACTTTCTGATATTTTTTTTCTTGTTATGTGTAACTTTTCTCTTACACGCTGTTGTGCCCAACCATCACGTCCACTGACCTTTTATAAGCAAGAATAAAGTGGATTGACTTCCATGCCAAGAGGTCCAAAACTGCAGAAGCTCTCAGGCCCAACGGTCATCCTTGCGGTTGTCCTGTGGCTTTAAGTCCACCCAGCATGGACGCCTGTAAAAGAAGAAAGAAGCTGAAGACTTGAACTAAATAACTATTGCTGAGTCCAGGTGTTACAAGCGGTCAACGTGCGACTTCTTTTTCACCTACAACTTGCAACCACCACCAGCAGTAAAAATAAGTATTAGTCATTTGAAAGTTGCCTAAGCTCACACAGAAACAGAATGGCACTGTAAAAAGCAAGATAAACAGTGATACGGATTCTGAGTACTGGGCTAGCAATTGATAGTTACTTTTCTAGCTTTTCGTCTCACTTTAGCACCAACTAACTTCCTTTTTTTGCAATTATGTTTAAGCAAGACTCAGATCAGTAGCTCGTCATGTTCAGATCCTCAGCTTCAAATACTTCAGATCCTCAGCTTCAAATACTTTAGAGCTGGAATGCCAACATCTAAAATCATTGTGATTTGGTTATAGAAACATTTCTTCACGTGTCTGACCTATTACTAGTGAAAATACATTCAGTAATCTTCAACGACGTCAGCAATTCACATCGATTTTCACTGACTATAGAACTGATCACCAAGCACCCAGGCATTTGCTACAGTTTTTGCCAATAACTTGAATAGTTGTTGGTACCACTTCATGCTTTGCTTAGAGCAGTTTTGTAAGAAATCATCTAAATGAATTATAAACTTCCCATTTAGCAGCATTTTGCCCCAGAATGATTTGTAGTTTGATTATTTCAGTCACAATCCAATTTCATTTGCACAGAAAATGTTTTTTTCAAGCGTTAGTACCCGTGTGATGCAATTTTTTTATTGTAGTTGAATAATAAATGCCGTGTCCTCATATGGCGCACGACCCGCACCGCACGTTGCCTAGAAAGATGAAAGTTTCCATCCCAGGCGACATGCACCAATAGAGGCTCACAGTTTTTATGTCAGAAGCTTGTAGAACTCGCTCAGACAAGAGCAGTGCACTAGCCCTGATCTCGCTGCCTTGTCTGTAACTTGAGTTATTCAAGTTTGAATGAGTCGCACCCTTGGAATACAGGCTATTTTGTGAGTCGCAGTCAAAGTGTTAATTGGACTGCAAGTTGTGAAACTGTCAAACTTTATTGACCATAGCCATGCCATGACCATTGACCAGAAGTGAAAGATGGCCTGTGTGAACAATAACCAGCAATTTTAATTGAATTTTATAAAGATAATGCCAGTAATTTTTAATCACTTACTGATTATCTTGAAGGAAGAAAATAGTTGCTTTTTAACTTAACTAAAAAAAACTAGAGTATTGACCACCAAAATTCATAGTTGAAGAGCACCTTTTCTGATACTTTTTTTCCATTACTTGCTTAGTTTTGTTCTCTTGTTGTGAGTGCTTTCAAGCTTTGCAAAGAAGAAGAGCTTTTGAAATGGATCAGAATAAAAAAGGGGGTAAGTTTTCCTACATCTTAAGTCTTAATCAGTGCCCAATTGAAATTAACTTGTAATATACTAAATATTGATTTTTTTTAAAGCATGAAATTTGTATACTATGTGAATACTATGAGAAAAAAAAATTCTGTTCAATTACAAAGTAATAAACTTTTCATTCTTTGCTGCCCAGTGCTCAATTCTATCTATGACATTCTATGCACAATTTTGTGATGACTGATGATGCATTAATTTTTTGTTGAGTGAAATTTTTTTCACTGAGCAAGTTGAATGTAATCGAAATTCTTTGTTGCTAATTGATTTTTTTGTTAACTGGGGTACAAACCAAGGTTCTACTGTAAATGTGTTTTTAGGGGTGTCCCTTATTACCTCAGGGGGTGTCCCTTATTACCCCATTTTGCAAAAATGGCTGCCATTTTTTTTTGGAATGAGATATACATTTTCTGTCAATCACGTTTTAAGCCAACACCAGTGTGCAACTATTATGTAAGTAAAACTTGTTAATACAACAAATATTTTTTTTTGCTACAGATCTTAGTAGAGGTACTTTTCCAAAATCTCACTTTTCACACGTTTTCAGGGACTTTTTAGAGGCAATAAATTTATGATTTCTTAACTTGCTTTGTGCAACATAGATAGTAAAAATGTTGGACTTTATGCCACTATTTTTAGTTTTGCAAAATTTTGATTAGTTGAGCTGCTATAACATTCCCTGCCCATCCCTTATTACCCCGTTTGATGGTATCTGTTATTTTGAATTGGAAGGTTCAATTGGAACCCCAACAGAATTGCAGTAGCAGGAAGTCTGCAGTTTTGTGAATTGTATTCAATGTGTTAATAGATGCAGAGAGAATTTTTTCAGTGAAATAATTTTAAAGGTTTTGCATTATCAGTGCAAAGTTTTGCATGAAAGTCATCAATGACATAATTTGGAGGTAAAAACAAACATAGTGGCAAATGAGAGATTTTCTTGTTACCATTTCATTCATATTTCTTTAAACTTGTTTCAAATTTCATTCACTTTTTCTTGCATGGTCTTGCTTATGGTGGTCTACAACAATGGGGCAAAAATTTGATTATAGTTTTTCCATGCTCCTACACTATGATCCTTTTTAGGAGTTACTAATGTGTAAAAATTGTAAAAGAATTGGTTAATATTGAGAAGTTGCTCAAGGGCCAAAAGTTTTACCCTATGGCAGGCATTTGGGTCCCCTTTATTATGGGACCCATTTATTATTGTTAGCATCTCAAGGTGGGGTTTCATGCTGCCCAGTGCCCAGGCAATCATTGTTGCTCAGTTTGCGCTACAGTGGATTCCCAGGAATCCAGATACTGCTTGTGGTGATCCGCAATCTTTTGCAGTAGGAACTGCAGCTGCTCCTTATTCCTTAATTTCAGTGAATGAAATTAAAGGATAAGATGGTATGATAAAGTTGTTGGATAAATTAGACCCTGTATTTGAGCAAGATGAAAATTGGAAATGCTTCAACTCTTACTTGGCCTTTGAAAACTACCGCCGTTCTAAAGAGTGTTCCGTAGATGAATACCTAAGTGAGCGGCCATTATAGTATTCATCCAGCGTCCATTAGAGATAGTAGTATTCCTCCAGCATCCATATAGATTCATCCAGCGGCCATTAGAGTAATCTCTACTTCTTCACAGTGTTCGTCATAGTAGGGCTCATTGCAATCATCACTGTAGAGCATTGAAGTAGTTTGACACTCAGAACCATGAGGACAGTCTGTGGCCCAATGCATTCAAGAGGAACAAATGGCACAAACTGAAACTGATCCGTCAGGATTAAGCGGATTATTTCTACTACATGTAGAACTGTCACTTCGTGTAGGAATTGACGGGTCTGGGCAGTAACTAGCAGCCCCTCGGTATGTATGCCGCGTACCATACCTCCTTGACCGACCACGCGCGTGACTACTACCACCATACAGAGCTTCATTCTAGAGAAGAGGCCCGACTTTCAGGATTTCAGGAGAACCTGCAGCTTCACCAGTCAATAAATGGCCACTTTTGGCGAAGAGTTTCTTCAATGTTGCTTGCATGTCTTCAAAGGTCATCTTTGGTGTAGTAGACAGTGCAAGTAGGTGTAGTAGACAGTGCTCTGGAGAAAAAAACTATTGTAAATTGCATCAAAGGGATGGAGAAAAAAGTGATCTCTTCCCATTAGTGAGCTGCAGAACTATGTGCAAGATTGGCTGGAGGAAAAATCATTATGTGAAAAATGAAAAATAATTATCACAGCTTTGTGAGAGGGCATGGCTACGTATATACGTTTGAAAAAGTGCACCACCAATGCAATTGGCAAGAAAACAAAAGATTTCTGACACCTAAGTTATTATCCATTGGTTTTATTACCAATTTGATGGATTTTTCAGACAATGACACGAATGGAATATACAGTCATTTGCAAAAGTTTAAGACCACCCACAGAATTTGACCTAAATCAGGAAATGACCCTTTTTGGATGAGTGGTGTACAAATTTGAGCCTGCGGGGGTGTAACAGTAGCCGCAGGCGATCAGAGAAGTGTGTTCATGAGTCAGTTATCTCCCAGCTCTTGCATGAGAAGATTGCAGCTGCAATACAGCAGAATATTCTTTTATTAGAAATGGGTAGAAAAGCTTCTCTTACCGAAGTTCAGAGGGCTCAAATTGTGCTCCAACATGACGAAGGTTATTCTGAACGCCAGATTTATCTACAGATGAGATGCAGCAAGACTGCAGTTAACAATGCAATACGCAAGTTTGAACATGATGGCCATTATTCAGACAAGAAAAGATCGGGGCGTCCGAGGAAAACAACCAGCCGTGATGACAACATGATGAAGCTCACTGTTGCAAGATCTCCTACAAGTTCCTGTAAGAAAATTCAAGGAATGTTGCTTCGAAAAGGATGTGAGCTGAGCATCAGTTCTATTTCACGTCGTTTAAGCAAAGAATTTCACCTAAAGAGTTTCAAGCCTACTCAAAAACCTAAGTTAATCGTAGCCATGAAAATTAAGCGATTGAATTTTGCTCGGAGACATCAAGATTGGACGGTTGCCAAGTGGAACACAGTGTTATTGATAAGCATCCCTGCTTCATTTCGGTGGTGCAACTCTACTCTTTGCCACTAACTACGCAGTACAACACTGATCTTGTTGGGAATCCATGGTGCCATTCACTTGTTGAATTTTACCAAACTTCATTGGACTATGCCACTATGGTGGTAAATCAGATAAGTTACAGCATTGAAAAAATTCTACATGGTTTCTAGTGCAATAGGAAGTGCACATGCAAAATTTTAATATAAAATAAAAGTTACATGCATATACCACATTGATTTTCTAAAGGCAACTGCTTACTGTTCAGTACAGTTGGACCTTGGCCTCTTAATCTTGACCCTAGCTGGCCTCTCAGTCTTGACCCTGGTCTCTCAACCTGTACAGTGGCCTCTCAAGCTGGACCCTTGCCTCTCAATCTCGACCCTAGCCTCTCAACCTGGACCTTTGTTTCTCAAGCTGGACTTTGGTCTCTCAGCCTCCACCCTACCTTGAAGTTTTCCCAACATCAAGTATGTTGGGAAAGCACAAATTTTCTTTGAAAATTTTAATCTCGAATAAGGCATTTTTGCTAAAATACTGTAGTTTCCTGCATGTTTCTTGGACTTCATATTGTTGCTAGCAAAATTAAAGTTTATAATGATAATTAACAATGCCAGATATATAATATCATCCACATTTTGCACTCAAAAGACCAAATGGATCACATGGTTGCGTTTAATGTTGGGGTCTTGTAAAACCAAGTGGACTGGAATGTCGCCTTACATTTTTTCAATATACAATATTCAATGTTCCATACTCATCTATCCACTACTTAGGGACTGTAATCACTAGAAATTATAAGAATTTTTTTTACATGTTTTAAAAAATGTGGTTGTTAAAGGGTTAACAAAGTATTCTTGTGATGAAAACTCCAATGTGACTGATATTTGAGTTGACTCCCTGCAACACAATACAGTAACAAGTGGTTGTTTAATCAAATAATAAGTTTCTAGATGGATAATATTGAATATCAAATTTGTACTTTTATTAAAATCCTTGTAACATAAGAATTACCAGTTGGTCCTGTCTTACTCCAGCCTGGTCCCATCTTACCCCAGTGGGGTAAAATGGGACCTGTTAATTTTTTTTAATCTGTACAGAATATTACATAATATGCAAAACGTCTGAGTGTAGCGTAGAAGCCCATTGCATAAATACATCTTGTGATAGGTTTAGGGTTTTTTAGTTATTCATGGTATAGATGGTACAGGCTTGTTAGTGATTTTGGTCCTGTCTTACCCCATCTGACTATAGTGGTGTAACTTTGACACCATTGAGCAATGTAACCGGGTTACTTATTGAGTTTTATCGCAAAATAAATCCGCGCATTCATAATTTATTCATAATTACATTGTATCCATATTTTTGTTATCTTAGGGTAATAGTTATCTTGTACCATTTTTTAGGGTAAAGAAAAGTGACTTCTAGGATCCGTAGTAAGCATTCCGGTCTTGTCATGTTCGGCATCACTGGCTAAAGTAAGTTGTAGGAACGATTGTTCACAATAAGATTTGGCTAGTCGGATCTCTAAATAATTTATTAATGTTTGTCAGTTACCTATATTCAACTAACTATTTTGCTCAATTCAAGTCTTGTTTATATTGTGCCTATGTCTCAATGTCCCGTTGTGTTTATAGTTCAGTTATTTTACTTAAGTATTTATACTATTTATTTATTTCTCTTACAGTACCTATTTTCTGTCCATGCTCCTTTATTCCCTGGTTTTATTAAATTTGTAAATCTGATCACAATATACATCTATCTTTCGGTGTTATTTATTCTTGGCCTCTGCGCTAATAGTTTACCAAAGTTAGTTGCCAGAGAGACAGAAGTAGGTTGCCTAGGGTTGACCTCACCCGCAAATGCGCCGGCAACAGCAACCTCTAAATATTAACTGATTTGAAAGATATTTTAGGGATATTATTTAGGCATCTAGACAAACTGGCTTTTAGGTAGGAACTCCTTTTAGAAATCAATTTTTTTTGAGGACTATCCTAATGTTGCTGATATAACAAACTGGAAAATGCGGCAGAAGAGAATAATGAATGAGATAAGAATGTCCATGCTTGTGATAAATTTAATTCATTTGATGGCTCTTGCTTATTTTTCTTGTTGTAAAAATTAGAAAAAAATAATGTCTAATTTTTGCCAATAATATTGAAAAATCATCCCCACATAAGTCATTTTCTCCTGCAAATTGTGTAAATTTATGCTGGGTGGTATTCTGCATATTGGTTGGTAGCCATGGTCATGCTGGTCTACTACTTATGGGCCTCAAAAAGGAATGTAAACAATAAAATTAAGTCAAAGTTGTTGTGGGCACAGCTAACCAAAAACCTAGCTTTGATAACCATTAATTCGCTAACTTAAAAGTTATCTTTTACAATGCTGATCCAATAAATCAACTAAAAATTTAGTAGAAATTTACCATTAACCACTAACATTTAGTAATTTAACTTTGGCTTAATTTTTTGAGAGGCTCTATAACTAATTCTGAAAGACCAAACCTAGAGAGCTGATCTTTTAATATATTGTAGCATTGACAAGGTGCTTTCCAAAAAGGTGTAGCATGCCAAGATCAGATGATGATCAAGATGTACATTAATAAATAAATAAACAAATTTAATTAAGAAGTAGTTGGCATCCAACATACAATTTATTAAATGAGTAATTACATATTAAACAAATATTAAAAAAAACAGGGAAAACCAGGGTTACACACTGCTTTTACTCTGACTAGCCTTTCACTTCCTCAAGGTGATGATTGTTGCCATGATGTTTATGATAACATTCATCATAACATACTTTGCCACCCTGACACTTTAAGACTAACGTGTTACATGACTAATGTCCAAATGAACTGAACTGCAGAATTACATAATGCTGCATCAACAATCATGTCTTGTCACTTGTGCTACTACATTATGAAGCAGTAACATAAGATGTGATTGGTTGACACACATATGTTGATGTAGTCAGCCATCAGTGTGGCACATGTCTAACGATACTTAGCATTAAATATTAACGCCTGAGTTATGTATCAAAAGAGATTTTTAAGCATTTTAGTAGACTTCCTGTAAGTGGAACTAAATTTAGCTGAAACTAATTAGTCTGCTGCTGGTTTTCAAACTTAGCTGATCTGTGCCCACCACTGAGTTAAAGCCATATAAATGGGAAATTTTCTTTATTAATGAGAATTTTTTCTCATTCAAAGGTTGCTTCTGCCCAATTTTCATCTTTGCACTGTGTTGATATTGAATACATGAAACCAGGATCACTTGATTTTTTTACAAAAAATCATGATTTTTTTTATTATTTTTTATTTTTCCGATTTTTATTTATTTATTCATATATTTAAATATATTTAGTGGCAGTCTTTAATTTATATTGAGGTATTGTTATTCATGGTTTAGTATAAATGTACTATGAATGACAAATTGGTACCATCAACTGGGGTGACTTTGGCCAAATTACACTAGTTTCTGCCGATCAAATTCCTACAAAATAGGAATGAGGCGTTGCTGGTGATTGTAAATTTGTAAGTATATTACTGAAAGGTTCTTCTTTAAATATGTCATGTCTAAATTATGTCACTCTTATCAAAAAATAATTTTATTTTTTTAATTAGCTGGTTGGCCGATGTCACCCCGTGATGGGGTGACTTCGGCCACATGTGTTAAAACACAGTAAAAACATAGTAAAATGATTTCATGGCTGAATTCAACCATTAGCGGGGTGACATCGACCATGTAGGGTGTTTTAAAAAATGATAATCAATGCCACTGTGTATTGTAACAATTGTAATTAAAGATAAAACTCACATTTCCGAATCATATGCTTCATTAAAGCTGCTTTCTGTCAATTTCAATGGCAGCTGGATGTGAAAGTTTGAAAAAATCTAGTCCCATGGGATCTCGAGCATTCTTCGAAAAACCGATGATGCTTGATAGAGGTGCAACCCTTGAACTTACGTAAAGTGTGACCCTGTTTGTCAAGGTAATTTTTAACCGTAAAAGGCAGATCCATACCGTCTAATGGGAAGCCCCAGTCTGAAAGCAGAATAATGTAGGATACTAAATCTGACTCCACCGTAGGTGAAAGAGTAGACTGTCCTAAATTTTTTGCATGATGGCCAGCACATCGGTTGCTCAAAGGTGAACAAGGGACTTTGCAAATATTAGCAGCTTCTCTTAAGCTAACAGCCTAACACCATCTTTTATCAATTGCAATGCTTTCTTAAACGACTCCACATAATATATCCTATATGGCACAGAATCGAATCTATGTTTATAGGTGTGCATATTGTCTGAAAAAAGAAGAAAAATTTATTATTCTAAATATTTATTGGCTGGCCGAAGTCATCCCATTTAGCCCATATATTAAGGGGTGACCCATATTAATAGCCAGTGATATAATCATTATACAAGATACCAAAATAAGTAAAACAAATCTGATTCCAAAATTCTTTTCGTATCTCAAAATATTGAAGTTTGCACTCAGTTTTTTTTCTTTACAGTACTGTGGCATTCAGATTGTGTTGGTCAAGCAGGATATAAAATTAATGAAACAAAACAGTTTCCAATCGATAGATAAGAAAAAAACTACATTAGATACCATTTTGTTCCAATCACATAACACAACTACAACAGAAACAGAAAGCCGCAAAACAAAATCATAAATGTTGGCTGAAGTCATCCCGGTGGCCGAATTCACCCCAGTTGACAGTATATAAACTTGTTGCCTTTAGTGTGTATTAGGTTCCAATAAATTGAATGTTTTTGGTACAGAGACTAGTGTGCAATACATTGTATGTAGCTAGCAGCTTAGCTAATTCTTATAAGGCTATAAGTAGTCTTTAACTATTTGACTATTTGTTATATATTGATTACAATATAAAATTTAAATGTGTTAGCTAGCTTATACAAGGTGTTGCAGAACTGATTGAACAGTTTTGAGGCGAAATAAGAGTAATGGAGGTACTACATAAAGGAGAAAGTTTATTTTCCTCAAGATTAGCATAACATACCATTTAAAGTACTTGTGTTTTGAAAAAAATATCAGGAAGATGGTGTCCGTTAGCTGCATCACACTGTTGGTGTTGTTCTCGGAAGTTTCCTACTGCACATTCATGCATGGCGAGGTATGGCCATAACCTCTGCTGCAATAATCTTTTCTCTTAGCTGTGGTAGTGTGTGAGGGCGACTTCTGAACACCCTTTCTTTTAGATGTCCCCAAAGAAAGAAATCGCAAATGCTCAAATCAGGTGACCTTGCAGGCCGTTGTAAATCACCCCTCAAAGACGTCAGACGTCCGGGAAACATGCATATTGAAGCCAGTTAATTGGTCAATATTTAGCTCATTACCTTGCTCCATACAAACTTTACAAAGCTAATGAATAGACTTCTCAATAATTGTTACCCAAAAATCCCTAAGTGGTAAATACCCCCTTGCCCTGCTGGCCATTATTGAAGGCAATAAGTGCCTTCATTTAGCCATCCATTATGAACCATATACTGTTATTGTTAGTAGGCTAATTGCAACATAAAAAATAATACTTCAAAAAGACAAAAAAGGTGAAAAAATCAAATATATAAATAAAAATCATGAAAAAATAAAAAAAATCATTGATTTTTTATTTTTTTTTGATTTGAAAAAAATAAAAAAATCACCAACCCTGCATGAAACACCAATTTTGAATACTTGAGCTGCCACCCAAGCCGGCTCAGACCAAAGCTGTGCAGCGGATGTTATGCCAACCCAGAGCTTGGGTGTTGCCAGCTACGGGGACTTGAGCAGAAGATGCTTGATGCCGTGGGAGTGCATGACACTGTGGGCATAGGTCTGAGTGACAGAGTGAGTGCTGTCCAGGCAATGTTTTTAGGAGTATAGTGAGGGATGGCCGATGGTTACCATAGTGGAGTCAGCTGAGGTGCACCCTGTCTGCATGATTTAACTGCTGCTCTATGTGGCTGATGTCTGGCAGTGTCATCTATGATATTGTTGATTGGTGAAATTGAGAGTGCATTCTGGGTTAGATGTGTTTTATGAAGTTGGCTGGGTTTGTGGCAGGGGTAAGGAGTTAATTATATTGTGAGATAGTAGTATGGAGTGTGAGCTATTTGGGATAAATCCTGAAACTGATGGCAGTGGATCAGGAGTTTATAGACTGCTGATGCAAGAAATTTGGTGCCCTCATACATAGGTGCTCTTTCAGAAGGAGGACCTTGGTTTCTGCATGGCCATGGCTGGATGGTGCGGTTTGGGTGCTGCTAAGTGCAATTCTGAGTACTGTTTTCTATGGTTTTTAGTTTGTTGTGGAGTGTGGTTGAAGTTATGGGGGCCTAGGCTGGACTGCCATAGTCTAGCACTGAGCATACAACACACTGTGAGGGCTCTAAGTGTGTTTAGCCTAGGTCTGCATTTTTTTATGTTCTGTGTATGGGGCCTGAAAGACATGGAAGTGTCGTAAGTGATACCTAGAATCATGATTTCATATGTGTGGTATGATAAGATTGTTTAGTTTAGTAATGTGCTTGTTGATTTAGTTGGAGGCTACTTGGAGTCTCTTGCATTCTAGACAGCCCTCTAGATGTGTGATGTAAGGTTGTACTTGTATGGAGCATGTGTTTGCATTGGTGTGTGTTGATGTAGTTGTGATGTTGTCTGTATAGGATGAAATGTCAATGTTGTCTTGTAAGGCTGGAATGTCATGCATGTAAAAATTGAAAAGGGTTTGTAAGAGGACTGATCCTTGGGGTACTTCATTTATATGTTTTTTATGTGTGATGACTACCATTGTAGTGTACGAATGACTGTCTGTCTCTTAATTGGCAAACTA
>NW_025944621.1:0-6591 GCF_000764305.2 Hyalella azteca
CCATAACCGTACCCCGGCCGTCAGCTGATGAAGGCGTACCACAACAACGCTGAGGCGACGGCCGCGACGCTGGACCAGGACGGTTGGCTGCACTCGGGCGACGTGGGACGCTACGACGTCGACGGCTACGTCAGCGTCGTCGACAGGATCAAGGAGCTCATCAAAGTCAACTCTCGGGATGTAATTGAAGTTCCCAGTAGAACATTTTAAAGTATTTTAGCACTATTGTATATCTCCTTTTCTGTTTCGAATCATCAAAGACCTTAATTTCTTGCTAATTTCGATTTTCCAGTAGAACATTTTTTAAGGTATTTTAGCTCTATTGTATATCTTCTTTTTTTCTGTTTCGAATCATCAAAGACATTAATTTCTTACTAATGTCGATTTTCCAGTAGAACATTTTTTCAAGTATTTTAGCACTATTGTATATCTCCTTTTCTATTTCGAATCATCAAAAACCTTAATTTCTTGCTAATATCGATTTTCCAGTTGAATATTTTATTAATGTATTGTATTGTAGCACTATTGTAAATCTCATTCTTTCTGTTTCGAATCATCAAAGACCTTAATTTATTACTAATATCGATTTTCCATGAGAACATCTTTTTATTTTGTTGTAGCTCTATTGTAAATCTCCTTTTTTTCTGTTTCGAATCATCATAGATCCTAATTTCTTACTAACATAATATCGATGCTATATCGATTGTTTCATATCATCCAGACTCTTCGGTTACTCTCTTCTGTCATTCTTATCATTAGTGATGCGTATTTATCTATATTCTTTGCCACTATCTTTTGGAATGCCGCGTCTTATCGGACGATTTAGTTTATGTTCATTGTTGCACCGGAATATTTCAGAACTGCTATTTATATTTCGCTCTCTATTGATGCTACACAATGCATGATGCGACTAGTTTTAGTTTCTATATAGTTCGATAGATTTTCACATCTACACACATCATTGCACTACACCACCACATCTCCATGCGATGATGAATTGTAATGCATACATGTGCGACATTTAGTCACTGCTCACACGTACCCTACCACTGCTCATACGTACCCTATCACTGCTTGATTAGAATAAGAAAAAAATATAAATAACAATAATTTCTTATCGTCTCATATATTTTAAGTTGGAGATTCTGAGTGATTACTCCACCAATTTTACTTTACGTTCAGGTTCAGGTTCAAGATACCGGTATTCATTACTTATCGTTTTGTCAGGTGGTCGCCGAGTGGCGCTTGATAGGCACGTGTGAAAAGGTTCTCTTTTGAAAAGGTTACGGAAAAATAGTACAAAGAGTGAGTTGTAATGAAACGCTGATACATTTCATATTATATTGAGAAATTTAAGTTCACATCCTACGTTAACAAAAATCTCTAGTACTTGAAAAAGGTAATCTGAACGCGATAAAAATTGAGAACCTATCTGTTTACATCACTAAAATCTCTCTTTACCAGAACGTTGATAAATTGCAGTTCCGTTGAGCCGTACGTCCGTTGCAAACGACCGTATAATACTTGCACACTTTGCGGCCGTAGGTTCAGCGACCGTACCGCAGCTGTCACTGCGCGTTTGCAGCCGTATTCCAAGTGGTCGTACTGCCGCTGTAGCCGCGCGTCCTCGCGATCGCTGTTCTTCATAACCGTCATGTCTTGCTGATATTGATGCCTCACGGCTAGTCTGGCGAAGGTTGTTTTATAACGACCGTACTTCAGAATAGTGGCGTAGTCTTCATCGTCGATGAAGTTACTTCGGGCTCAATGTGGTGCTTCGGCGGTTGAAGATGACTGTGAACGAACCGCTTCTTCTAATGCGAATAGTGACCGTCTAGTATTGATGACCGTACTGAAGATAATTCCTGGTGTAGAGCTCGGTGCTTGAAAACTTGAGTCTTCCCATTGCCGACATTATAATTGTAGAACGTCTCGTGGCTTCTCGCATTGCTCCACGGCCGAGTAGCAGCCGTACCGTTGATGTTGACCGTACTTTGTAGATTTTAGACATGCTTACAGAACTCGTAGCTGCCTCGATAAGTCTAGGTTTCTCATATCCGTCAATGTTCGAAAATGGCAACACTGCCGGCCTCACGGCCGCGGCCGTTACGTCCGCTGCCTGCAGACCGTGCTTGCGTGACGTTCACCTCCGTAGAACCAACCNGTTGCCATCCTCGCTGAACTTCCTAAGAATATAATATATATATTTGTGCCTCGTACGTCTGGCGCAGGTGATGGCGCACGTGCAGCAACACTGCGCCAAGCACAAGCACCTGACGGGCGGTGTTGCCATCCTCGCTGAACTTCCTAAGAACGCCATCGGCAAAGTCATGAGGAAAGAACTCGTCAAACTCGCTGCTGCTGGGAAGTAATTATGTGTATGATTCCAAATATATGATTTAAGTAAACCTTGCTCGACTCACTTCGAAATGATCTCGTGCAGAAAAAATAATTGACGTGCTTTTCAGTCTTTTAGATACCTATTTGATGGAAAGATTATAGTGCACATATATGCACGATCTGCTAAATAATTAGATCAGAAACTGTGGGCTAATTATTTGCAAGCCCATATAACAACCATGTTGAATGTTGTTACAAGAATAGCGTACTCCTTTAATAGTTTTCTAAAGATTACTAGATCCTCTAACTTGCTCTACAATCATTCACGCCCAGTGGTTAAAGTTCATTGTACCAGGATTTGCGCAGAGAGGCGCGGGTTCGATCCCAGATCTGTGCGCCAGTTTCTGGTCAGAATCGGCGAGGAGGCCGGGCGGTTAAGCACAGCAGAATTGAAGCAGTGAGTTGCGAGTTTGAGACCGCAACAAGCTGGGAATGTTCGGCGATGTCAAGAATCAGCGACAGGCCTACGGCCTAATGAACGCGTTTATACTGTACAGTCCTTTACTGTACTTTACTGTACTGTACCATACTATCCTGTACTGTACTGTACTATACTGTCCTGTATTGTACTGTACTATACTATACTCACTGTACTGTATCAAAATGACATGGGATAAAATTCCACCACCAGATATCTCCTTAATACTTAGGTCCATTTAATGATTTTGAAATTTCGTTTAAATTTATTTGGGCATTCCTGCCATTACCTGGAGAAATAAACTTGAGTGATTTTTTATGGATATTTTAGGCTTGCCCTAAACTGTAGGATTAAATAACTTTAATCTAATTAGTATACTGTTGTAGTTTCTCCTAGTAGAAAATAGTATATTAAACCTTGCCTTCTTAGGCTATAACTTCATTTGTTATGTTAATTTTTCAGTAAACCAACTCGAAAGTTGTTAAAACGAGTTTTCAGAATCAAAACCTGAAGCCAACAGTCGAGTCTATGAAAAAAGGGGGTCGAAAATTTCGTTTCCTTGTAATCTTGGATTTTATGTTTTCTGTTTATGTTAGATATTTTGGCAGTACAACAATTAATGTGTGAGCTCTAAATTTCCTAATGCATTGCGTTTTAGTAGCTAGTTTATCGCCCGTAACTCTTTTTTCGAATCGAAATAGATTTTCACGATGGCGAAATTTAACGTTGAAAGCGACAAAAATAAATTCGATGGTCAACTTTTGGGGAGCTTGAAGATTTAAGCGAAATAAAGGAAATAAATAATGTGAATCTGTTTTGTACCCCTGACGACTGACTAATTAATTTATCAAGATCTTTCTTGGAGTCAGATCAAGCAGAAGAGTTTCACCGAACACCGGAATTGCGAACTGAGGTCGGGTAGATCCTGCAGAACAAATCAAGATTTAACAAGTGGAGTGCAACATTAAAATTAAGGGAGCAAATTTAATAGACATTTGTCTTGTAATCAGGTGATATTTTTGCTCCTGAAATAGAGCAAGACTTTGAGATAGACACTCTAACATACTTTAAAAGTAACTTATAATCAAAACCTATAGCTATGATTCATTTCTAAAATGTACGAAGAGAATTCTTCCGCGTATTTTATTTTGTAACCCATTGTGTTGTTTGTGCAAAAACATGAGTTTTTTACATTTTGCATAATCTTGCTTCCTCTTTGATATCACTCATATCAGCCAGCAATACAGTCAATGTATGTCTTCAATTTATCAAAGACGCAATATTTGAGAGGTAAATATCAGGGGAGAGATTAACTGCCAAATGCCCTGCCAAATCGATTGCCAATTCACCCTTCAAATATTCAGTCAGTCACGTTTAATATTGTTCAAATCCTTTTTTTTGCGTTTGACCAAACACCGCAATTTGTTGGGTCAAAAGTTTTTCAAAAAAAACGCAAGTTGTTGGGTGCGTTTGAATTGAAGTTGTTTGAATTCTATTGTCCGCGCTCCTGATAATAAAACCCGAGAAAGAAAACTCAAGGTGCGGCGTCAGTCGGACGCGGGATATTTAATGAAGAGAGACAGGCTCGACTCTGCTCTGCAGTTACCTCAGTTTACCGATGAACGGCAGGAGCCTCTGCTGCAGTGGCCGCTGCTTGGATTTCCACCTGCACGGCCTCCTTAACTAAATGTGCTGCTCTGAATTTATCGACTTATTCATCGTGAACTTACAAACCGACTATGCACCAGCCATCGATGATTCTTCACACCATATGCACTTCAAGGTCGGCAATGGAATGCGTAATTCTTTGTCAAATGATTTATGATGGAGTTGGGGTTTGAAGATTATACGCCTCTTCACGACCTGAACTATAATAAAGATAGAGGCCTTTTTCTTAAATCTGTAGTAACCTAATAGATATATAAATTTATATTTCAAATTGATAAAATATCTGCAAAAATCGCTTTTCATCGTTAACAATTTTTTAGGGATTAAATTCATTAGTAACGTATAAATGATCTCTAACTGTTGTTATATTTGCACACTTACAACTTAGTTCCTTCAACAAATTTATATTTATTAACTCGATCTTCACCATTTACGTTGTTGATGCCGCATGATGACTTCCCTACTCTTTCACCTCAAACAGCAGTTTGGCCTTTCATCAACAAAATTTTCGCGCATTGTTGTGGAAGAGCTTCCAACATATATAGGCTAACCGCCAATTTTTGACGCGATAGTGATAATAAAATCTTTCTTTGAATCTAGTACAATGTTTTATTCGGAGCTTCCAAAAACCATTGCGTATCATGTCAACGTAAACGTAAAGCCCTCAACAATGAGACCGATTAAAATCTGCTATAAACACTAACCCTACTCCCCTTGTCAAACACCATTGAACCACAATACGAAAACGCACGACCAAACTACGAGTAGAGAGGTAAACGCCTAATTTCGTAATAAAAGAATTGGTCTCCATTCTCTACCAGCGACCCCTCAGGGGGGACTTCTGACGTGTGTCTGTGCGCGTCAAAAGTCCTATGGGATTTCGCGTTCCTAGGGGGATTGTTCCTGAGCGCTCCACCGCTGAGCTCGCGGTGTCTGACTGCAGGTCTCAGTTGTGGGGTTAAGTTATTATGTAGGTAGGATTCCTTACATTTCCCTTCTCTGTCTCTCTCGTGCGGTCGGCCGACGTCCCGTGTAAGCGACCTCTTGTTCGAGTGTCATTTATAATAACAATAATTAACATATTATAATAACAATGATTTACATATTATAATAACAGTAATTTACATTTTATAATAACAATAATTAACATATTCTAATAACAATACCAGGATTGGAGAATAGAACTTTGGGTTCGATCCCAACTCAGTTTGACAGTTCTGGTCGAATCGGCGAGGAGGCCGAGCGGTTAAGCAACGCTAAATTGGAGTAGTGAGTTGTGTGTTCGAGACCCGCTACAAGCTGTGAATATTGTGCGATGTTAAGAATCGGCAATAGGTTTTACGTCCATATTAACGCTGAACTATTCAATAGTATATATGCACCTCACCCCCCACAGCGTACGGGATGACCGAGACGTTGATCAGCCACCAGGACCCAGTGGGGGACACGCGGGTGGGGTTCACGGGGCAGCTTCTGCCGGGGCTCGAGGGGAAGGTGGTCGACCTCACCACGGGGGAGGACCTCCCTGTGGGGCAAGTGGGGGAGCTCTGTACGCGGGGACCAACGGTGAGATGAATCCAGAATTTTTGTCGTTAATTTGATACAAACAATGCAGAACCGATAGATGTAATATTTGTATAATAATAAAACTAACTAATTTATGCTCATGCGTGAATGGCTTTATCCTAATTTGAATTACATAATCGATAAAATTACATTGAAGTGCTGTCAGCTGACCTTTAAATTCTATATCATGTATGTTCGTACTAACGAATTGATGAAAAAATCAATCATCTATCTGAAAATGAAAACATTATGTGTTAGCTCTAATTTACTGTCTATATTCCAAAATTAAAAGAGTAGAAACTATCGAAAATTATTAATTTGAATTGTGAAACAACTATGAAAGTTTAAAATGAGTTATGGAAGTGAAAAAACAACTAATATTTAATGTATATTGTTATTTGTATTAGTATCGTACTAAAGGACAACGTCTTACTAGCATCATTCACCACAACCTAGCCGTAGCCGCCAATGATCAGCCGTATCACGGCCAATATGACCACGTTATAACCGTACCCCGGCCGTCAGCTGATGAAGGCGTA
>NW_025944622.1:0-2787 GCF_000764305.2 Hyalella azteca
ACACAGATACCGTGCCTAACACAGATAATACAGTGGTTTGTTCCGCGCTAACGTGAATTAATTCCTGACTTCAACGATTCTGAAATTTGTACCAGTGTCAGGGCAGTTCTTCAGTAGACTATACCGTATATAACTGTTCCAGTTATTTACCGTTACACTTAACAACCGTTACAGTTACTTACCGTTACTGTTATCAACCGTTACAGTTAAATGCCTGTACAGTTATAAACCATTACAGTTATATACCATTACAGTAACTGTTTATAACTGTGCTCAGGGATCAGACAACTGCAGCTTCCAGTTCCCGTGCGCAATAGGAGACTGCGAGACGCGTTCCCTGGTGGCCATAACCTGTCCCTCTTGTTCTCTCAACTTCTGCCTCAGCCACCGACACCCTCCTGACCACGCCTGCACCAGCCTCCTGCCTCAGGTAACGATCCGATACATAGGCATGTTAAAGTAATCTACAATTACCGGATACTCCTGTTGTTTGGAGGTAATTAATAAGCAAAAATTCTCATTCTGAGTATTGGACGACCCAGGTATTATTTACATCGCCTATTGCGATGTAAATAATGATGTGCAACGTTACCACACATCATCACGTCACCACCTTCATTTAGTGATCCAATACATATTTAGGCATGTATAAGTAATCTCCATAACTAACGGATACTCCTGTTGTTTGAGATAAAAATAGGATGATCTCTAATGAGTGAATCTAATGTTATGTCCTGCATCCAGTTATTATGTTCCCCCTCCTATTGATTTTCTGGTTTCCTTGTAGATTATTGTAGAATTATTACAACATTTAAGTAATTCTTTTTTCATAGCCTGAAGCAGTGCGTTAATGATTCCCTCTCTACAGTCGCCCACCAAAGAGCAGCTGGCGCATGAGAAGGTTGACGCGATCGCAGCGTCTCTGGCTCACCGACCTGCCAGAAAGGCAGGCCACAGAGACCCAAAACTGGCGGCCAAGGTTGGTGACCTGTTGTCTTGGTTTGTGACTTGGGGCCTGTAGTCTTGGTTTGTGACTTGTGACCTGTAGTCTTGGTTTGTGACTTGTGACCTGTAGTCTTGGTTTGTGACTTGTGACCTGTAGTCTTGGTTTGTGACTTGTGACCTNTAGTCTTGGTTTGTGACTTGTGACCTGTAGTCTTGGTTTGTGACTTGTGACCTGTAGTCTTGGTTTGTGACCTGTGGTCAAGGTTTGTGACCTGCGGCATTGGTTTGTGACCTGTATTCTTGGTTTGTGTCCTGTGGTCAAGGTTTGTAACCTGTGGCCTTGAGCGTAAGACTGGTATTTCTAGAGCACCCATCATCCCGTGGTATTTAGGGCTTTTTGAGCTACCTTCTATAAATACTTACCGGAAACGAGATTACTAGCAAGTAATTGTGTTTCTGTTTTCTGAATAAATTTGTTTTCATTCAGGTTCAGCTGATGAAGATGAAGATGAAGGCTGTGAAGCTTGGGCAGAGCAGCCTGTTGCAGCAGGAGGCGGTGTACCTGCAGGTGCTGCTGCCCTCGGGACACACGCAGCCCTCCGTCGCCGTGTGCGTGCCCTCAGCCTGGAGCCTCGGCAGGACCCTCGATGCCGTGGCAGACCTGGCCAAGGTGGGACTAAGAGGGCTGTAGAGGTACTGGGGGGTGATGGCGGGGGAGGTGATGCCTGGGGTGCTGGGGGGTGATGGCGAGGGAGGTGACGCCTGGGGAGCAGACGCCTGGGGAGCTGGAAGTAGAGGTGCTGGGGGGTGATGGCGAGGGAGGTGACGCCTGGGGTGCTGGTAGTGGGGGTGTTGGATGGGTAAGCCTCGGGAGCCGATAGGGTACAGGGAGGTGATGAAGAAATTGAAAGACTGAATAAGGCGCTACTGGTAGTTGACGGAAGGTGAAGTTGTGTCCAGCTTGTGGGGTTAGAAGGTGATGAGGATGAAGGTGGGACCGGGGAGGCTGGACGTTAGGGCACTGCCAGGAATTGAATTAAATGGATAGGCCTCTTGCTTACCTCACCGTCTCAGTCAGAATACAAATTTATGAATTATTAATCTCTTATCTACGAGCACATTAACTATCGTCAATGCTATTCATACCTGAATGTCTGGTAGTGAGTATCACAGTCTGTAGATACGGAGTAACAGCGCGCTGTAGAATAACGCTGATATCGTCGCAGTGATCCAGACATTTATAATTTAATAATTAATTTATTATATAATTAATTTATTGTGGAATTTATGCTTCCTGCAGACTTAATCAGGGTGCGGTGGAATTTTTCTAAGATATGATATCACATTTCAGGTGCAGAACAACAACGACAAGCAGCCTGTGGAAGGTGGCGCTGTACTGCAGCTCTTCAGACGCGACAGCGGCTGCGTCCTGCCAGCAGCGGCGTCCCTCCAGGACCTCCTGACGAAGGAGGACCTCTTCAACGGCGATATTTTGGTGCTTGAGCGCACGCCTAAAGGAGTGACCATACTGCCTCATATGGACGCGTACCCTTCATCCTGACCTCAGGCTGGAACATATCCTGCACAATGAACATAATTGACAGATATCCTGCGTCTTGTTCTCAGACTGTCACATTCTGCACCGCGATCTGACAGACTCACATTCTACGCCGCGATCTAATAGACTGTCACATTCAGCACCGCGATCACAGACTGCCACATTCTACACCGCGATCACAGACTGCCACATTCTACACCGCGATCACAGACTGACACATTCTACACCGCGATCACAGACTGACACATTCTACACCGCGATCACAGACTGACACATTCTACACC
>NW_025944623.1:0-367 GCF_000764305.2 Hyalella azteca
TTAGGTTCCGTTTAATTTGATGGAATTGGACGGGCCGTTGAAGATAGATGACGACCGTCCGATGCTTTTTAAGTTATTGAAAATTGAATTAATAACCGATTTCTTCAATCCATTGATTCACTATATATATACACAGATGTCTCAAATCGAGTCATTTCATCATGTAATTGTGCTGGATCATTGTATAAAGTCATGGCATTTGGTTATGACACCGTATCACTATACCGGATAATTGTGCTGGGTCATTGGGTCAATTCATAGTACTGGTTCATTGCACCGGATCACTATACCGGATAATTGTACTGAGTCGTTGACACAATTCATAGTACCGGTTCATTGCATCGGGTCACTATACCGGATAATTTTT
>NW_025944624.1:0-21486 GCF_000764305.2 Hyalella azteca
TTTTTATCTGGCGGTGAGAATAAATACGGAAACTTTTTTATCTGGCGGTGAGAATAAATACGGAAACCTTTTTATCTGGCGGTGAGAGTGCCACGGAAACCTTTTTATCTGGCGGTGAGAGTGCCACGGAAACCTTTTTATCTGGCGGTGAGAGTGCCACGGAAACCTTTTTATCTGGCGGTGAGAATAAATATGAAAAACTTTTAATGTGAAAAGAAGTAATAATCGCGTTAGAGTTTTAGAAATTTGTTGGAAAATGTATTAAAATAATAAAGCGGTATATTATAGGCAGGCGATTAAGTTATAAGTTAAGTTTAAGAATTGTTAAGTTTAAGTTTAAGAATTGTTATTAAATATTGGAAAACCTCAATCACTGAAGACTTTTAAAAGATTCCATGGTCTCCGTGGACGTTTGCGTGCAAACGGGATGAAGGATTTTGTGGATTAGAGACCGCAAAATGCTGTAAATGTTCTGCGATGATAAGAATCGGCGACAGGCCTACGGCCTACTAAACGCTGAAACCACTATTATCATTAATATAAGACTTAATTCAATTAAAACTCTTAACTCATGCTTTAGGTGAGAGCCTGACTCAGCAACAGGTGCCGCCTAGGACTCGGCCGGGATGCACGTAAATCAGCCGCTCAATATCAGCTTCGGCCGGGCTTGTGGTTTTAAGCAACTTGCAAGCTCGATATGACACGGCTTAGACCAACTCGTGTCATACTCTCAAGCGAATATAAAACTGTTAAGGAGATTCGGACTAGAAGTTGATTACGATCGGGTGACCATGAATAACTTTATGGACAATTGACCAAGATTCTTAGATTGTTTAACGAAAAAGATGAATCCCAAATGAATAAGATAAAACAGAATAACTTTAAACCGATTGTAGCGACTCGTGGGCTTGGGTGGTACTGAAATTTTGCTAGAGATATTGAAAATTTTGTTAAGAATCTGTTGAACTAAAATATTTAAAACTTTGTTTGTTCATTATGTGATTCTATCACATAACGAAAAATACTGAGAATCTTGTTGTTCTATTATGAGACGCATTCAAACGAAAAAAAAGATATGAAAAAAAGATATATGAAAACTAAAAACATTTTTTCGAACAAAGTGTCACAAAATCGTAAATCATACGATTCTGTGATGTCGTAATCGATTACTATTCGTCATGCAACTAATGAAAAACATCCCGTCGTCCACGCAGACAAATTTTTTTAGGTCTTCATCATCTAGGAATACAATCTTCAGGCATACATCTTGAAAATCATACATTGTAATAGATTAAATAAACGAAAACATGGAAAGCCGTCACACCTTCCTTCAAGCATTAAACATGCAGGAAGTGTTCCACTAGTAGCACAGTATGACCTATCAATTTTAGTTTAGTTTATTCATTTTAGACTTGATTAGTTAATTCGTTTGGGATTTCTGAACCACGAATTTCGACCCAGTTTGTCGCTGACAAGGATGTTTCGGTATCACGTGGATGAAGTGTATCGCTCCTTCAAAAATTAACCATCCCTTTCTAGGTGTGTTATATTTGAGTTTTTGGACCATAATAATTATGAGTTGTAGGACCATAAATTTGAGTTTAGGACCATAAATNGTATGACCATAAATTTGAGTTGTAGGACCATAAATTTTGGTTGTATGACCATAAATTTGAGTTGTAGGACCATGAATTTTTATTTCTGGACCATAAATTTGAGTTGTTGGACCATAAATTTGAGTTGTGTAACCATAAATTTTGGTTGTAGGACCATATATTTTGGTTTTAGGACCATACATTTGGTTCTAAGATAATAAATTTGATTTTTAGGACCATATATTTTGGTTCTAGGACCATAAATTTGTGTTCTAGGACCATAAATTTTGAGTCTAAGATCATAAATTTGAAATTTAGGATCATAAATTTGAGTTTCATGGCCATAAATTTTTGTTGCAAGACCATAAATTTGGATCCTACAGGTGTGGGCGCCGTGTATCTGCCTGACTCTAGTACCGAAAGCAACGATGACCAGTCCCCCGGTCAGTTCAGGAGATTACCAACCATCAGTACCTCGTACCATCACCATCAGCAGTACCAACAGCGTGCCCAACCCATCCCCGTCCGCCCCATGTACCCCAGCGAGGCAGCGTACTCGCTCACCAACTACACCGCAGACTCGACCACTTCAGTACCAAGGCAAACTTTATTTTTATTACCAGTACCAATTTTTTATTTTTAGCGCATTTTCTCATTTATGGAAAAAAATGCACTATTGTGCTCGCCATGTCCGTCTGTCTGTCCGTCCGTCCGTCTGTCCGTCCGTGGCTTCACGTTTTCGTCGACGAGAAAATGCGCTCTCTGTCACTCACTGCAGTGAGTACTGAGTTATATTTTTCGCATTTCTTGCCCTTTTATGCTCAAGGAAAGACCTTTTTATTCTCATGCAAACACATTTTATTTTCATATGAGGACCGGACTATGTCAATGTGCAGACCGATTCATACTCATGGTTATGGCACTTTATGTTTATGCAAAGAACTTATTAGGTTCATGTAAAAACCATTTCGTGTGTAAATAAAACCATTTTGGTGCATGTAAAGACCAATTTTGTGCATGTGAAGTTCATTTTAGTTGCTTTTGAATACCAAATGCATGTGCTGACCGCTTCATTACTGTTTTGATACATATATATTTATGCAGAAAATTCTTATAAACACTTGAAATGGCCTGAATAATATCTTTTAGTTAATTCTACTGCAAATGAAATTTTATCGACTTTTAAAAATAATTGTTAATAATTAAATCAAATTTATTCAAATGAAGTATCGTTTTTACGACAGCACTGCATCAGTAAGAATATGCACATTATTTTTTCGTGCCGAATGTAAGCATTTCGATTTTTGACTGAATATTTTTTAAATTCTCCCGCAATTAATGGATTCATAGAAAAATTTCAACGTCACAGTCCCGATAATATCTTCAAACCCAAGACTTCTACAAGATTTTTGTACGATCAACGACCTAATGCCTGTCCAATCAACTTGTTGATGGCTCTCCTAAAATATGAGCAGTGTTCATTCCGTGCTGCATGAAGCCTTTCATTTTTATTTAATGTATATTGCTTCCTACAAACTGTTTTATGCTTAGCAATTCACATTCGTACAATCCGTCCTATGATGCAATCGTCATGATATTATTGCCTAGTCATAGCTTCATTTAGAATTTTTCTTTATGTTATGTATGTTAGTAATAATTTGAAGTTTAACCAGTTGTACCGAGAAAGAGATAATTTTACTGTGTAGTTATTTTTCGGGTTTTCGAATTCTATGAAAAATTATTCCAGTAAGAGAAGTATCTATTTTAGACATGTATATAAATGTTAACAAAAAAATTGGGCAAGAATCTTAGTGTGATATTCTAAATCTGAAAACAATCCCAGGGGCAACACTGTTCATACGGCACGAGTTTAAATCTTCCTTAGTTCCCCCTGCTATATCTGTTTGTGGTCAGCTTTCTTGGGTTGGGGTAATTGATTTTATTATCCAATAGAGTTTGGATGTGGAAACCACTTCCAAATCAAAAAATTCATCAATCAGTGTCTAAATGACTGGCGAAGCAATTAGTTTCGTAAGGTCAAATTAAAATGATTTCTTTATGGGCTCGCTCAGAATAGCCTACTTCAATGGTAAGCCTCATTTCATTTACAGTAAACTAAACGTTTTCTTATAGCAATTCCCTTCGATAAGCATTTGGATTTGGTACACCTTGAAAGTGTGCTTGACTTCCCAGATTTTTAGTTTTCTATCGACTGCATTTAATTCATTAAAAAATTTCTAATTAATTTTGCTAAAAAATTAGTTTTATACTTCTTTAAGATAATCGATATTTATCAATAATCTCTCGCTTATTAGGACCCTATTTTTGCCCTCGTATCAATATTCCAAACCATATTTGCTGCCTCCGTATTCAGAACCATATCTACTACAACTATTACAAAATTCAAGAACATATTAACTGCCTCTGTGCAATATTCAGATTCATATTAGACGCCACCATACTGACATNTTCAATGGTAAGCCTCATTTCATTTACAGTAAACTAAACGTTTTCTTATAGCAATTCCCTTCGATAAGCATTTGGATTTGGTACACCTTGAAAGTGTGCTTGACTTCCCAGATTTTTAGTTTTCTATCGACTGCATTTAATTCATTAAAAAATTTCTAATTAATTTTGCTAAAAAATTAGTTTTATACTTCTTTAAGATAATCGATATTTATCAATAATCTCTCGCTTATTAGGACCCTATTTTTGCCCTCGTATCAATATTCCAAACCATATTTGCTGCCTCCGTATTCAGAACCATATCTACTACAACTATTACAAAATTCAAGAACATATTAACTGCCTCTGTGCAATATTCAGATTCATATTAGACGCCACCATACTGACATTTATTAGTCATATTAGTCACCACCATACTGACATTAATTAATCATATTAGTCACCACCATACTGAAATTTATTAATCATATTAGTCACCACCATACTGACATTTATTAATCATATTAGTCACCACCATACTGACATTGATTAGTCATATTAATCGCCACCATACTGACATTTATTAGTCATATAAGTCGTCACATTAATTAAATATACATTATTTACATTAATATTTAACATTAATTAGTCATATTAGTCGCCACCATACTGACATTTAGAACCATGCTTGCCGTTACCATCCCCAGATTCGTGATCGTTACCGATATTCGTTTCCCAGAGCTGGCGAGCTTACCGAGCACAGAGCTGCAGCTGAGCGTCCACGACTCAGAGCTGACGGGACCAGCGTTCCGTCGGAGCGACTCTACAAGTTCTGGGCACCGGACGTCAGCAGGTTCTGGGCACCAGACGTCAGCAGGTTCTGGGCACCAGACTTCTGCAGGTTCTGGCCACGGGTCGTCTGACGGCTACAAGGTTCCTGTGCGCATCCGGCGAGGTCAGTTCTTAATTTTTTCATTGTGCGTTTCTATTCGAGTAAAATACTGAATATCTTGTTCTATTTATTAAGACTATATTACAGGGCAGGGTGGCCCAGTGGTTACAGTTCAGAGTACCGTGATTGGCGCAGAGAGGCGCGGGTTCGATCCCCGCTCTGTGCGCCAGTTTCTGGTCAGAATCGGTAAGGAGGCCGGGCGGTTAAGTAAAGCAGAATTGTAGCAGTGAGTTGCGAGTTCGAGACCGCAAAATGCTGTAAATGTTCTGCGATGTTAAGAATCGGCGACAGGCCTACGGCCTACTAAGACAGTTTGGTCTAGAGTACGTAGGGTGACTAGAAATGAGTTTAAAATCTCGGTGAAGGGTTGAATTGGAGCATAGGGCACGGTGGGTGGTTAGAATTGTAGGTAAAGCCACGTGTGAATGGTTGAGTTGGATTCTAGGACATCGTGGATGACAGAAGTTGTGCTTGAAGCCGCGGGGGGGTGGTTGAGTATATGACTGCAGGGTAGCGGTCGGTGACTTGAGTTGTATGAGTAGCTGAAGCCGTGGATGAGGGGTTAAGTTGGGGTCTAGGTGACGGAGTTGGGGTAGTATAGGATACGGTGGGTGACTAAAGTTGAAGTTGAAATTGGGGGTGAGAGTCTGAGTCGGAACATAGGCATGGTGCGTCACACAGTTGGGACCCCAGGCTCAGATGAAGACAAGAGTTTTAGACGAGGTCCCGGTGTGTGTTTGATCTATCTTAATGAAATATTATGTATTGTGAAATGTATAGAAATAATTTTGAAAAAAATTATTTGAAAAAACTCAAGGTAAAAACACGTTAAAATCCTAAAAAATGAAGGTCGCAGCAAAAGCGAAAATGGAATAGCGGGGTCAAGTTGGAACGAGTTTTACTTCAGGGAAAAAAGCTGCTGTATAGGGACAAATTTTCGAGGAACTCGCGGTCCGCTACTCGAATGATTCATTCGTATAGACACTCGTTGGTAAGTCAGTCCCGCTTTAATTATACGAAAATACACGAATTATACGTGGTACGTAACAACTGCAAGAATCAAAGAGCCGGTACGTGAGCTAGACGCATTCATCGTCGAAGGCACATATGTAGATTGTGGCGGATGATGAATCTTTTTAGACTTGTAGTTCAATGGCATGCATTTTTTTTAGTTTTCTACTTTCGAGAATGATTCATGACAAGCTCATTTACATCCTGGATACGGAGTAGGTACACAAGAGGGTAAAATCTGCTGTCGCTTTTGACATCGCGAAGATTACGACGATTCCAGGCAGAGATCACGATAAAAAAACAATTCAGAGAGAGTCCAAAACAACAGCACAATACAATGGAGGAGCAAGAGTGCACTGGTATCATTGGTGTACCTGCTACATGTGATATTAATGAGCAAATATAAATCCCTTCAATATGCCACCCTCTAATGGAAAGATAACGCCAAAAAAGATCAAAACATTTCATAATCATAAACTTCTTGTAGAACAAAACACCAGCTCTTCGGAGCAGCTATGCTTGTGGATCTCGGTTTTCAATTGCTGAAGAAAACCAGGTAATAAAAAAAAATAAAATGAAATAAGATTTATGAAATCTCAGAGCGGAATTTCTCAAACTCTTTTCCAATTTTTTAGCTCCTCCTGTGAACAAATCAGTATAATGAGCCAATAATCAGTATGAGTTATTAGTCAGTGCATGATGTATCATTAATCAATCTGTGTGTCATTAATCAGTATAATGGCTTATTAATCAGTATGAGTCATTATTCAGTATAATAAGTCATTAATCAGTACGAGTCATCAATCAGTGTATAATAAGTCATTCATACTTCAAATTCAGAGCCGTTAGCAGATTTTTGGTGAACCCACACTAATCTGCTAATTGGCATCTGCCACACTAATCTGCTAATTGGCATCTGCCACACTAATCTGCTAATTGGCATCTGCGACACTAATCTGCTAATTGGCATCTGCCACACTAATCTGCTAATTGGCATCTGCGACACTAATCTGCTAATTGGCATCTGCCACACTAATCTGCTAATTGGCATCTGCGACACTAATCTGCTAATTGGCATCTGCCACACTAATCTGCTAATTGGCATCTGCGACACTAATCTGCTAATTGGCATCTGCCACACTAATCTGCTAATTGGCATCTGCGACACTAATCTGCTAATTGGCATCTGCCACACTAATCTGCTAATTGGCATCTGCGACACTAATCTGCTAATTGGCATCTGCCACACTAATCTGCTAATTGGCATCTGCGACACTAATCTGCTAATTGGCATCTGCCACACTAATCTGCTAATTGGCATCTGCGACACTAATCTGCTAATTGGCATCTGCCACACTAATCTGCTAATTGGCATCTGCGACACTAATCTGCTAATTGGCATCTGCCACACTAATCTGCTAATTGGCATCTGCGACACTAATCTGCTAATTGGCATCTGCCACACTAATCTGCTAATTGGCATCTGCGACACTAATCTGCTAATTGGCATCTGCCACACTAATCTGCTAATTGGCATCTGCGACACTAATCTGCTAATTGGCATCTGCCACACTAATCTGCTAATTGGCATCTGCGACACTAATCTGCTAATTGGCATCTGCCACACTAATCTGCTAATTGGCATCTGCGACACTAATCTGCTAATTGGCATCTGCCACACTAATCTGCTAATTGGCATCTGCGACACTAATCTGCTAATTGGCATCTGCCANGACCCCATCCCCCGGCGACCCCATCCCCCGGCGACCCCATCCACAATCTGTATTAACGACGTAGTAACTCGATGAATGGAAAATCGTAGCCCTTGATAACCCATTGATTTACTTATATTGAACTATGCTTACATTGAATATCTTAATCTGCGTTCAACAATTGATCTTGCATTCATCATCTGAAGCTGCATTCAACACCGGAATTTGCGTTCAATATATGAACATTCATTCAATGTCTGAACTAGCGTTCAACATTTGAGCCTGATTTCAGCGTCGCAACCTGCTTCAAACATTCAAACATACTTTAATCAACATCAGTGCCTGCATGCAACATCTGTTCCTGCTTTAAGGATGTGTAGAGACGACTGCGTTAATCATCCGAACAATCGCTAATCATCAGCAGGCCCTCGTGCAACATAGATATGTGCAATTAATATCTAAAATAATCTCTTATTCATAGATAAAACCAAAATTTACTTCGGTTAGAACAGCCCACCAATTCATCCCTCAACTGATGTATTCTTAGTCATAAAAAGTTGAATTTATGTCGCACTAATCGGTAGCAATTTGGTTCTTTACTTTGTTGAAATTAAATGTACATTTCACCACTATAGCAGCAACTGCCTGACGCACCGGTTGCACTCTAATTTTCTGCGAAGTGAAGCACGTTGCTTTTTTTTATTTACTTCTGCCACCCCGTTGTTATATCGCTGATATCAACAGTAAACTATTGATATATTTAGACTGGCGGGGTGCAACGGCAGAACTGTCGATATTGTTAAGCTGTAGAAAAAAATACCATCATATCATTATTTTATTACCGTGGGACGTTTCTGCGTGAAAAATTGGTAGATTTAAGACCCCGTAGGATCTAAACCTTTGTACATTAACCACTGAATTGAAAACTCTTGTTAAATACTAATCCTTATATTAAATCCTGATTTCTTTTCTGGAAGTGGATCCATTGTGACCTCATAAAGTGATCGAGTCGTAGAATATAAGTGAGTCAGAAACTATGAGTCAAGTGTTTTCTTGTTTGACGAGCTTTCGAGACACTGTCATCCTCATTTATTTATATATATGAGGGTAGTATTTATTCACATCGCTGCGGTAACACAACGCAGTCGTATCCTAAGAAAAATTAGGTAAGCCCGGGTTTCTACCCGGGTCGGCTTGGCCACCCGATCCAAACGAGAATCACTTCCCGAATTAATAATAAGACAAGTGTTGGCCGAGGCCGAGTCATACCGAGCTTACGAGCTGTTCGGATGCCACACTGCAAGCCCGGCCGAAGCAGACGTTGAGCGGCTGAATTACGCGCTCCCCGAGTGCTACCCAGTGAAAATTTACAGACGCGGCCGCTTCTCATTTGGATTACCAGAAGCTGGGGCGACTCTAAATTTTGTTAGGGTAGGCAGCCATTGAAAAGTCGGGCCCGCATCCAAATTTTGATAGGGAACAACCGCATTGAGAAACGTGAGAATTTAAAGTACAATCTTTGCTTGAATATCCTAAGAAAAATTGGGTAAGCCCAGGTTTCTTCCCGGGTCGACTTGGTCACCCGATCTCAATGAGCTTTTTGTCAGAATCACTTTCCCGAATTTCTTTTGTGATTTCTTTTGCCGAATTTCTTTTTTTTTCTTTTGTCAGAATCACTTTCCCGAATCACTTTCCCATAATATGGTAAGTGTTGGCCGAAGCCGAGTCATACCGAGCTTACGATCTGCTCAGAAGCCGCACTGCGAGCCCGGCCGAAGCAGACGTTGAGCGGCTGATTTACGTGCTCCCCGAGTCCTAGGCAGCCATTGAAAAGTCGGGCCCGCATCCAAATTTTGTTAGGGAACAACCGCATTGAGCAACGCGAGAGTACATTTTTCGCTATGTAAAATTTGCAAGCAACTAATGAACTGATATTGATAACTTATAACAGTTTATTTTAGAATTACGACAAAATTTAGCATCTCAAGTGAGGTAGTAAACATAATTTAAGCCGTTTCTGAACCGGAAAAGATTCTGATCTTTCATTTAGTGTCGCTGTGGTGCGTTAACCCGCTTCGTGGACTGCATTGATGAGTCATTTTCCCTGCACCGCCTTCATGTTTAAGCTGTGTTGAATATTGCATTTACCACGATAAATTTTCCAATTTAAATATTTGCTTTTATCGCCGTAAGTTTTGATTGCATTTATTACTTCTATACCGCCTTATTCTCTTCTTCTTCTTATTTCTTATTATAACCGCCATCAAAACCTCGCAGCTTGAATGAATTCTCTCGAAGTATTTCCTAGCGATCTTATGCTTGTGTCGTATCTGCTTCTTTAGTTCATTAATTGTATTTTTAATTATGCAATATTTATCACTGCTGCAAATAGCTGGTAATTCATCAAATCATGAGCTGTTGCTGATAAATGTTCTCGTTTAAATCTTACAGCCTTGAAATGTATTCCCATTTGTCTACTGTATGCAAATTCTGTGTTGTAGGATGTTATGTTTCAATACCATTTCTGTCGATATCATTTAACAATGATTTTACGTAATAATATTTGTGAATATTGCTTTATCTTAAGAGGCTCACTGCGTCGGTGTTGCACAGAGACTAGAATAATTCTGATTGTTTTGGATTACCCGGAACAACGGTCAGTAATGCTGGAATACAACCACTTGGTAACGTTACCGCTAGGAAAGAACCACCTGATAACGTTACCACTGGAATGTTACCACTGGCTTGTTACACTGGGCAGCGTTACCACCGGATTGTTACCACTGTAACGTTACCGCTGGAACGTTACCATTGTAACGTTATCACTGGAACGTTTCCATTGTAACGTTACCACTGGATTGTTACCACACTGGGACAACGTTATCACTGGAACGTTACCACTAGAACGTTACCACTGGGCAGCGTTACCACCGGAATGTTACCACTTAGCAGCGTTACCACTATAGGACGTTACACCTGTAGCGTTTTCAAATGGTTAACCTCCTGTCTATCCGGATATATTACCAGCCGTATATTCTTAACATAACGACACTGAGTTAATTAAATGCGCTTTTGTCTCGCAAGCACAATTGCATTGAAATATTTTGACGTGCTTCTTTAGAAAGCCTATAAAACAATAAGCTTTCGTCTAAGAAAATTGTCTCTCGGTTCAATAATGGTTGTTTTCGATATGCCCTTCGTAATTCTACTTCTGTGTAATTTTTATTAATATGTGTTTTTGTTTCTGTTATGATCTTTATCATCTTATTAAAACTGGCTGGTTTTATATGATTATTTCAATAGATAAATTGCGATAAGAATGAAACACATAGGAGCAAATCCGTTCAATGAATAACAAGAGTAATGTGCATAATGACATGCATATAAATATGCATATCTGAATACTGCACTAATATCCATATATTACTTGATATAATAAGTCTGAACATTTACCTTAACTTTCGTATTCAATATGATATCTGTTAGTGGGATTCATATTTTTCATTTATTCAATGTGTAAATTCAGGATATATTCATTGGATATATTCCAAATACCAGCTCCATCGTCAGTTCAAAAACCCGAAAAAAAATTCTTTTAGGGTAATTGATATAGGAACTGCTCTCCAAAATTTTTTCAATAAATATTTGGTGGACTTTCAAATTGCGCCCAAAAAGAATTCATTTCCATTCAAACTTTTGGGTTAAAATGCAATCTTAAACATACTTATGATAAAAGTACTTAATTTAAAGTTATTCAACTTCTATGTTTATCGATCTAAGGTCACTGTAATGGCCTGTGAACCTTAGTTAATTAATTAATTTGTTCAAAAGATCATATTGCGCACCATCATCTATACCATCTAACGCATTGCACTTGTGTACAAACGCTATTTTTTATCGTACATTGTTATTATTTTCATTTAATGTTCGGTTCATGGATGTGAACAAGATTCGTGCTTCTAGAATAATCGAAAACTTCAGAAAAACTCTACGAGAAAATATATTTTTCAGTGCTGCTGAGTATTTAAAAATAAGTAGCACTTCATTGCTTTTATTGTCTATGATAAAATAATATATTTGTGGCGTAAGTTTTTGTAAGGCTATGTTGGCTGGTCGCCGATTGCAAACAGAATTTTCACAGCTATTTGCGGGATTCAAACTCCCCACTCGTTGCTCCAATCAATAATAATAATTAGCATATAATATACTGATATCAGCTTTGATTAGGCATAGTTCACCTCTGGCACATCCCTAATCAACCGGCCACTTTGCAGACTTCGATCAGAAATTTCACAGCTGGTTCCGAGTTTCGAACCCCAACTCGCTACTCCAATAATGACAGACACCTCGAGCTCCAAGCTCGAGTACAGTGCTTGCTCAAGGAAATAAATAAGCTCAAGTTGGAAGCGTAATCCAAAGTAAATAAGCTTATTTTGGAAGCTTAATCCAAAAAAATAAGCTTATTTTGGAAGCTTAAACCAAAAAATAAGCTTATTTTGGAAGCTTAATCCAAAATAAATGAGCTTATTTTGGAAGCTCGAGGCAGACACCTCGGGTCTCCAAAATATTTCATAGCTTCGGTAGCATATTAATTTGAATTAATTATTAATTCTCACAATGGCTTTGCATGATAATCATCTGCATGATAATCATCCAAGTAATACTAGCACATAACTCGCATTTGCATATCACCTTCAGGTGCTAATGAATCCCCCGTAATCGCGTTGTTTGTGCTGTTAATTTCAGTGTTGGCTCGCTGGTGCATTTTTTTCAGACAAGACAACTTTACCGCAAGTTTCATACCTAGAATTTTCATAGTAACCTTGAATTTTTATCAATTTATGTGATATTCATGGCTTGTCCAGACTTCCTATTCGTGCTCTTCTGTTTTTTTTAGGAATTCGGATTGAGCCACCCTCCTTTGTATGATTTTTATTCTAACTTCGTTGAAATTGTGTTCTTCGCATAATTTCATTTATTATACAGAAACGTTTACTATATGCGCTTCACAGATTCATCGAAAATATTCGTATATGTTTAGAATAAATGTCGACTTTGTATTTCCTTTTCATTAATTTAATATATATACCGTGCTAGTCTTTACCATGCTAGTCTCATTTGTATATTAATATCGGCTTGATATATTCTGATGATATAGAATGATATTCCTCGCAGAAGTGAACGTGCTCTAGAAGTGTCAGAAGTGACAACAATTTTTTATCTACAATTTCGAAAAATAAATATTTTTAACACTGTGCTGGAATCTTTATAAGGCTATGCTCTTCCATCACGAAACAGAGAAAAATTCGGTAAAATTTTATATGTCGCATTGAACCTATAACTTTGTAAGGCCTTTATGTTTTTGTGTGGAACTTTGGAAAATTATTGTCCTTATTATCATGTTAACACACACGTGATTTTTTTCCATCTTTCATAACCTGGAAACTCGTCCGAAAATTTACAATAGATTTCCTTAGCCATTTTTTCGAGAAGTTTTCGGGTACTTGACATCTTGGAACCCTAGACAGGTTGCGGTTGCCAGTTCAAGTTGGTTTAGTAAATATTTCATTATTTGTTAAGTTTTACGCACCTGCTTTTCTTTGATATCTTCAATATTACCCAACCATGTACTAATTGTATTTATATGTGCACTACGCGCTGATGTACATCAAATGTAACACTAATGAAGTAAAGTTTGTGTTCGTTCACCTGTCATTGTTTGTTTCTAAATTCCCAACTTATATCGAAATGCCGTACCGGCAACTGCTTCAAATTAATTATTTTGGTAACATTATAATTATACTAACATTAACATTATAATTTTTACTATACTATTACTATAATTATTTTGGTAAATTTTGGTACCATTATAAAAATGAAAGAAATTTAGCGCGATTACCTACATGTCTAGAACATTCAAGTAGTTTCAAGAGAACCTTGGAACCGTTCGGCGCTCTCTAGAAGGTTCTAGAACATTCTAGAAACTTCAAGTAGATTACCGATTTTTCCGAAATTTCTAGAACATTCTAGAAGTTTATGGAACAAACAACCCAAAAATTATTTATGCCCTTCCATGAACGTTCTAGCAACTCCAGATGCGAGCGAGCCCCTTAAAATAATTTGGCTTTTCTCAGGTTCTAGAACATTCTAGAACCTTCTGCAACAGGCATCGTAAATTATTCATGTTTCTCAGAAAGTTCTAGAAGCTTGTGTTCAAGTGCACCAGGAAATATTTCGGCGCTTTTGAAAAAGTTCTGGAATAGGTATTCTAGAAACTTCCGGAAGGTTTGGAATGAACTGATCTGCCCCAAAACCTCACAAAATTAAGAAAAATATGATTTTCCAATATTATGATCCCAGAACCCGACAGAAAACTTTGGTAGGGAAAAACAATGAAATTGTGTCATTATATTCTAGAAACTTTTCTTTTCCCAAACCAACAAAGGCAGTGCAAAATCTTCTGCAACACACATCAATATTTATGGAACGAAATGTCATTTTTTTTGCGGTTTTTCGATCCGGCCTAGCGGATGCCGTTTGTAAAAATTCAAAATAACATACGACAATTTAACAAATTTTATTTATCTCTTTAGGCGTATCAAAAACAACAATGTCGGGCAATCAGGATGCACCAAAATTTCAGGTATAAAATTCTATATAAGCGATAACAAAGATAACATACAATTGATTAAATTAGCCAATATACCAAACACGCACTCGACGACTCGTGCAGAATCATTTAAAGTTAACCATGCAATGCATCTTAATTAAGATTAGGAGTTGTGTGATGCGCAATTTTGTGTTCAATTTATATTAATATAAAACAATATATAAACTAGTTCGTATATATATGAACATGAACATGAACGTTATATTACTACGAGCTCATTGTCGTAATTTCGATAGTTGAACTTGAGAAATATTTTGATGGCGTTTAAATGAGCGAAAATCAAAGCTCTGCTCTTGAGAGCCCATTTAGAGAGTCAGCGCCTCCTGTTGAGAGCCCGTTTAGAGAGTCAGCACCTCCTGTTGAGAGCCCGTTTAGAGAGTCAGCGCCTCCTGTTGAGAGCCCATTTAGAGAGTCAGCGCCTCCTGTTGAGAGCCCGTTTAGAGTCAGCGCCTCCTCTTGAGAGCCCGTTTAGAGAGTCAGTGCCTCCTGTTGAGAGCCCGTTTAGAGAGTCAGCGCCTCCTCTTGAGAGCCTGTTTAGAGAGTCAGCGCCTCCTGTTGAGAGCCCGTTTAGAGAGTCAGTGCCTCCTGTTGAGAGCCCGTTTAGAGAGTCAGCGAGTCTCCTGTTGAGAGCCCGTTTAGAGAGTCAGTGCCTTCTCTTGAGAGCCCGTTTAGAGAACACCTTCTTCTCGAGGCGCCGGTGAGGCGTGTCCTCAGCCTTCTTCAGGTCCGTGAGACCACCTTCCTCTCCACGTCGCCTATGAAAACAATGTTTAATATAATAACATTCAAATAGTTTATAGAAAACTTTTCATGAAATATTATGTATTGTGAAATGTATAGAAATAATTTTGCGAAAATAATTTGAAAAACTCAAGGTAAAAACACGTTAAAATCCTCAAAAATGAACGTCGCGGCAAAAACGAAAATGGAATCGCGAGATCAAGTTAAAACGGCTTTTACTTCAGAGACGAAAAAGTTGTTATACAGGTACGAATGATTTGTCCATATAGACATTCGTTCGTAAAGGCATTCGTTTGTAAGTAAGTGCTGCTGTACCTATACGAAAAGCAATACGGTACCCTTTCAATGCCCTGCCATCAACTTTTACCTGTATTTTATCAACCTCGTGTCAGTAACACAGTCTAAATGCCTTCTAAAAATAACCTTACATATGTTTTAGTAGCCTTCAATCAGCAGTCGTTTTCATGCCTATTACAAAATAACCCTACACAAAGAAGGCAAGTGGGCGGGCCACATAGTACAAATAGCGACACTATCTTGTCCTCAGTACTAGCAGAGAGCATAGGTAGCATTGATACGTCCTTCGCCGGGACAAAATGGGTTGTGGTGACCCACACAGGAACCAAAAGTGCATCGATTTTTGGACAGAATCAATCATTTCTCTGAATTTACCTGTTTTAGAAGCCTCATTCCGGCAATACGATTCCATGTATTGGTTTCCTTTAACAAGGTGCCACTGGCAGCCATGATATTTTTTATAATCGAGTCTATCATGAGAAATAATGTTAACATTTAGAAATTTAAATAAAGCTATTCAGTTGGCAAGCTTCGCAAAATATTCTAGTTTCTTGATAGCCATTTTCTGATACCAAGATCTACGCCGGTGACAAATTAGTATAAGAATTTCATAGCATCAGCGATATATTTAATTGAGAGATTAAGTAGCAACTATTAAAGAAGAACAAAGTCTACCTGCCCCATTAACTAAAATTCCCACCTATACTTCAGTTACACGCGTCTGATCGCCCCAGGTAGCTGCCACTATGTTTTTTATTGAATCTCCAATAGATATATATATATAATCTTAATTATGAAAAAATATAACTCAGTACTCACTGCAGTGAGTGACAGAGAGCGCATTTTCTCGTCGACGAAAACGTGGAGTCACGGACGTACGAACGGACAGACAGACGGACGGATGGACGGACGGACGGACATGGCGAGCACAGCAGCGCCTTTTTTCCATAAATGAGAAAATGCGCTAAAAACCGAAAAAAACAATTTTGAAAAAATTGAAATAAACATAATCTTAAGTCAGAAAATTCCGCACCTCTTCTTGAGTGTCCTCATGTCGAGGTCGACGCCGGTGGCCGCCCTGATCTCGGCCAGCAGGAGGGGGTCCTGCCAGTCCTGGTCCAGGTTCATCCGCCGTCGCCGGTCCTTCAGCAGAGCGGCCTCAACCGCCCGCACCAACTCCTCGGCCGCACACACCGATTGAACTTCGTCTGATGATATGTCTTTGTATTTGTCCGCAGGGATATCATCTGTATCCACAGGAATATTATTGTCTTTGTCCGCAGAAATATAATCATCTCGGTCCGCAGAAATCATCATATAATCATCTCTGTCCGCATCGCCTTTGTCCGTAGAAATATCTTCATCTGTGTTTTTACAAGCTCGGCTGTCACCAGTATTTGCACTTGCTTCAATACGATCTCCAGCAAGAATATTATTGCTATCAACCTTATTATTGGAAGAAAGACTTCCATCTCGAACATTTGTGTTGTTATCTCTTCTTGTATGTGCAGAATAATCGCTTTGTGCCAACATCAATCCAGGATTGCCTCTTAATGATTGCCTAGAATGCGACATAGATTTCAATATGCTGGTTGATTGAAATGCCGTGTGGTTTTTGACAATTTTTTCACCGCACTTAGTGGAGTGAAGAGAATCGGCACTCATTTGGTTGAGTTTGCTTACTAGGCTCTTTTTATCTTTGGAAGTTTTATGTTCGCCTGGTACACCACATTTTTTACTATCAACCTCAGAAAAACTGGACATATTACCAGTATATGAATTTATACAAGACATCCGAGTTTCAGTGGTTACAGCAGCAGAAGAATTTGGAGACTGTGCACTAGTTGTTGCAGCGGAAGAGCTCAGAGACTGTGCACTAGTTGTTACAGCGGAGGAGTTCTTTGACTGCGCACTAGTTGTTGCAGCGGAAGAGCTCAGTGACTGCGCACTAGTTGTTGCAGGGGAAGAGTTCGCAGACTGTGCATTAGTTGTTGCAGCGGAAGAGTTCGGCGACTGTGAACTAGTTGTTGGAACGGAGGAGCTCTTTGACTGCAAGCTAGTTGTAGCAGCGAACGAGTTCGTTAACTCGGCACTAGTTCCAGCAGCGGACGAGTTCGTTAACTGTGCATTAGCTGCAGCAGCGGCAGAGTTCGTTAACTCGGCACTAGTTTCAGCAGCTGAAGAGTTTGGAGACTGCAAACTAGTTGCAGCAGCGGAAGAATTCGTTAACTCGGAACTAGTTTCAGCAGCGTTTGCATCAAAGCGGCGCCGGGCGGCGGCTAGTAAGGCCTTGGCGTAGGCGAGGTCTGGCTCCCCTGACGCGCTAGTGCGCGGGATGACGCGGCCGTGCAGCGGACACGTCACGCGGTCACGCCGGGGACACAGGCGACCTGGTGACACAAAACTTAAGTTAGGTCGTGGAATGAGCGTCCAAATGATGCAGGAATACACATAACACATCTGAAATACTTTACACGCAAAATTATAACATCAATAACATCAAACATTAAAATTTACACATTTACTATTACTATATTACTTTTTACTTTTCACATCATTATCCCAGGGCATCAGCGTCCAAATGATGCAGGAATACACATAACACATCTGAAATACTTTACACGCAAAATTATAACATCAATAACATCAAACATTAAAATTTACACATTTACTATTACTATATTACTTTTTACTTTTCACATCATTATCCCAGGGCATCAGCGTCCAAATGATGCAGGAATAGACATTACACATCTAAAACAGTTTACACACAAAATTATAACATTAAACATTGAAATTTAAACACTTACTATTACTATTTACTCGGCACACTAAAATTGTAAGGGCAGAAGCCCAACTATTATGGGGCTAAGGCACGAGAAATATGGATAATTCCAACCTCTGCCTGTGAATCACTATTAATCTATATTGAATTAGTAGTTATTGATCCTTCAATTACAATTTTAAATTTGATGATAAGCGAGATCTAAGCAAAATACTAATCCTAATGCGAAGGTATGTCAGATCTAAACCGATTATTTATCGAAAATGAATCGAATCCAAGATGACGATAATCAACGATCTGATGAGTGTAAAAGTCATGTATCGAGTGATATGAACAATGATGCCAAGGAATGATATCCTAGTAGCATCAATAGTCAGTTATTACCTACTGCAACATTCTGCATGGGGGCAAGTCGAGAAATAAAATAATGCTACAATATAGTTACAACAAAAACATAACGCCATAATATGGTTAAAAGATAATGCTACATTAGTATAGTCAAAAGATAATGCAACAATATAGCTAACTTCCAGCAATACCTGGTTAAGGTGATGTTATTATCAGCAATTACATCAATGTTCAGGTAGAATAATAGAGAAAATGACATAACATGTTCAACTAGACAAGAATTGTGCAGGCCTACACATGGAAGGAATGGTGCCAGTGAAAAACTTGAATTGAGTCGGTCGGTCAAAAATGCTGTACACTCACCAGACAGCTGTACACTCACCAGACAGCTGTACACTTGTCTCTTATACACATCTAGATGTGTATAAGAGACAGTCATAGATACGTGCAATTAATATCTAAAATTAATCTCTTATTCATAGATAAAACCAGAATTTACTTCGGTTAGAACAGCACATCAATTCATCCCTCAACTGATGTATTCTTAGTCATAAAAAGTTGAATTTTTGTCGCACTAATCGGTAGCAATTTGGTTATTTACTTTGTTGAAATTAAATGTATATTTCACCACTATAGCAGCAACTGCCTGACGCACCGGTTGCACACTAATTTTCTGCGAAGTGAAGCACGTTGCGTTTTTTTTATTTACTTCTGCCACCTTTACGTTATATCGTTGATATCAACATCAGTAAACAATTTATATATTTAGACTGGCGGGTTGCAACGGCAGAACTGTAGATATTGTTGAGCTGTAGAGAAAAAAATACCATCATATCATTATTTTATTACCGTAGGACGTTTCTGCGTGAAAAATTGTAAGATTTAAGACCCCGTAGCATGTAAACCTTTGTACATTAACCACTGAATTGAAAACTGTTGGTAAATNCTGTCTCTTATACACATCTAGATGTGTATAAGAGACAGGCTATAACGAATTTCTGCATGTTTCATGGCAAACTGATTAAAAAGAAACTCATACAACTTTTCTACATAAAAATCAGATAATTTACATATGCTTTTTAATTTCTTGAACAGTGATTCATTTAATTCCTCTTTGCCAGAAGTTGTGAGTTTCTTCACCAAGTATTTTATGTTATTTATCATCTCTTTATTGCTTTCCATAATGAATCCTATTTTGAAGTTGAAGATCTGTGTTAGAAGGGGAAAAAAGTTAAGCACACAAGTGACAATGACATGAACAAATTTTATGATGTGATGATCCAAATATCAGTGTCAATTTTGAGACATTTTTATTCTATCACATTGGGAAACCTGCAGAGCAGCCCTTCATCACTCAAGTCATGAATGTGATAGCAAAAAAATTTTTGACAAAATACTTTGATTTCAGCCATTGTAGAATTATACATAGAATTAATAATAAGAAAGCAGGCTTGAGTTGATACAGAACACACTTAGAAAGTAATGTTGTATTTTGCAATGGATAGAGATATGAAGAAATGGCTCTTCATGGCCAAACTCCAAAGAAGGCCAAGATATGGAACACATGGCTTAGAGAAATGGAATCAGGGCTTGCAAATCCATAAAACCACAGCTCATAAATCCAGTTGCAATCAAAATAAATATTTGCAAGCAATGATTCCAGTTCTTTGAGCCATGAATTCCATATCCTGGCCATGACAACCGGTGAGGTAGCTACAGCGCATTAACTGCTGATAAAGCTCCCGAACTTTGAGACGATAATTGAGTGAAAACTTTACATAACATATTGTGAGCCTTCTAAACTCTAAAGTTTTATTAATGAAGAAATCACAAGGTTCACAGAATCTAAAGGTTTAAATGCTAAATTGTCAAGTATAGTGCCATAGTGACAAACCAGAGATTCTTTGGAATCAGTTCATTTTTAATTTCCTCATTTACTCAAGATTTAAACCAATTTCTTATGTATGAATATGATAATGCTGGTATCCATGGTACTTTGCTTGTCTACGTTATAGGATTCAAAAATGAACTTGGAGGATGAGTCGAATTGTCTAAAAAAACTCTCTGCTTTGCCACTAGGCTATGTTGAGTACAGTACTCCATTCTAATCAGTCAACTGAGTGAAGTGTCATGTTGTGGCAGTTGTGCATTGCATTCTCTTCAAGAAATTTCTCTGATTGCAATGAGTTTATCCTCAATTTGAAAGCTGATGTGAAGAATAGGTGCAATAAATGTTTTTTATATTTAATTTGAAGCCATAATGTTAAACTTAAACCTAACCTGCAGCTGCGAGCCTGCGAGGACTCTTGATGTCTCTCCTGCTATGGTGACTTTGGTGAGCAACTGAGTGCATTTACAGAGCCTAACGGAGGCATCCTGGTAGCCGGGATGTTAGGCAGATGCACACAGCACACCAAGAACCTGGTACCTAGCTGGTACTAGCCAGCCACTAGGCTACTAGCCTGGATGTTAGGCTTAGGCAATACAGCCACAGCAAAGGTACAGTAAAATTGGATGTACTTTGAATGGCAAGAGCAAATGGTATTTCCTTCTGTAGATCCCTCTTGCTTATCAGTGAGTGACATCACTGACATGCAAAAAATAATTTTAACAATCTTGGGACCTTCACTGTGTTGCTTGAGTAGCCTTCATGCTGATTTCTGAGGCTGAGTGATTTCTGACAGCCTACATTCAAACCTGTTTTTAGTTGTCTGGAACACTTTTTTTAAAGCGGGATGCTTTTTTTCATGTGAGTGAACCACTAATTCTAGAATTACACCCTGCTTAGAGCCACAAGATTGGTATTATTGCAGATTAACTACATCCAAAAAAAAAGGGTGTTTTTTCTTTTTGAATTATATGTTTTTTGGGGTGTAGATTACGAATCTGAAATCCATTTTTGGCGGTCGGCATCGGAAAACCGATTTTTT
>NW_025944625.1:0-7427 GCF_000764305.2 Hyalella azteca
AAATGGATGTTGATTCTGACATGTATTTAGTAACATCAGATAGAGAATAAATAGTACTACACGTTAACGTCTCAAAAATTTCGATAAGACGCCGGTTTAATTAACATCGAGGTACAAAATTATCATCTATCATAACTGGTGTTATACAAAGCTTACATATTTTTTGTTCCTTTACACGGATTGTAAATAAATACCTAGATAAGTATGGAAAATTTCAGATAGTCATCTCATTTACGAGTGGAGTAAAGTTCACCCTAATTAATGAAGAACTGCTTAGGAACCTGTCCGGGACCTCGCGGCTCTCAAGCACCACCTTAACTTAGCGTTCACTGAGTGCATTAACTTAGCGTTCTAATAAACTTCAACAAAACGCTGACATCATAAATATCTTCTGTATAAAAAATGAATTTTTCAACAATCAAAAACACAAAATTCATATTTTTGGTCTCTTTTACATTAGTAGAATGAAAGTGAGCGTTCCGACGCTGGACTGGATAAGATTGAGCAAAAATGCAACTCTCTCTATTAAGAAGAGAGAACAGGAAAGCATTGGACTTGCTGGTATAAGGAAAATGATACTTGCTAATACTTTGACAGTTATGGCTTAACATATCCTCCAGAGTTTAAGAGGTACATGGACAAGTGCTGTAGCGAGCCAGCATTGGCCTCGCTTTAAACGCTGTTAGTTTTCTTTAGCCGCCGCACCTCTCTGACAGACTGAATAGAAAAAGTGTGCGTAGCTAGTTTTCTCGGGAAGCAGCTGATTGCGAGTAGGCAGCCTATACTTGCCTGAAACCCCACTTTGTAATGTCTGTAAATACCTGTATTTAACATCTGTATAGCGTCTGTATTGGTAAACTTATTTGCCTGACTAACCATTCTTTGTAACGTCTGAAAACTTCTATAGGCTAGGTCTTGGTGAGCTTTTGTAAACTTATATGCATTTAGTTTATAGACCTGTATCGTGACTGAGAATTCTCTACTATATTAAAATATACCTTGTGGCCTTTGAAAATTCAGATCTGGTTTAAGTAATCCTCGGTATGTTGGGGCCCGCAAGCGGAGATCCAGTAACTTCGTATAAGGAGTGTAGTTGTCCCGCTACAATTCAATATTTCTGATCAGCCAATATAGTATCAAAAAATTGGTGATGTGATTTGTGTGCACTTATGCCAAGATTTTTACGAGAATGGGTATTAAAATTGTATTGTTTATTTTCTTTATAAAATGAAATGTTTTATAATCTATAGAACTAATTTAAAACGTTTATCAAATTTCAAAGATAGTGATGAAGATATCAACTGTCCAATTGAAGTATTCCCCTGAGAGCCTTTGAAAAGCTCGGTTATAACTCTTGGAATTGAAAATTCTACCAAACTGTGCTGATAAGCTCTCTTTTAATACTACTAATAAGTTCATGCATCATTAATTATAATCCTACTAATATCTCAACTAATAATCATAGTCTCGTGTCTCCCCAGGTCGGGAAGGTCAAGATGGCTAAATTCCTTCCCCTGATTCTCGCCGGAATTTTGACCACAGTGCTCCATGAAGCCCAGGTCATTATAATTAACTTTGGTAAAATTAAGAATATTAATTTAATAAGATCCTCTTGTGAATATGGTTAACATTGGACGTTTTTATACAGCTAGAGTACAAAACTAACCCACATGCCTCAAACTGCTTGTGAAATGTCAAGTTGACAAATCGTAAGTTGCTTATTGATCTGTGATAGCTAATGCTGGATGAATTAACCTTTTTCCTGTCCACAGGCGAACCTGCCTCCAGGCCCTGCTGTTGATGTGAGTTGAAACAACCATCATAAGCATATAATTCAACTGAAATTTATGAACCTATTATTGCGTTGAGATTTTATGAACATTAAGATATAATTCCCATGCATGAAATATAGGCTTTGCTGTGACACCGTAAGTTTGTTTTTGAGCAACTGTCTCAACTGTTTTCTCTTACCAACATCAATATTCTAGTATATATTCACCATTTTAATAATTACAGGTGCTTGTGACTCCCAAAGGCCCCATGGCAACTTGCAAGAAAACCAAAAGGTCGGTCGTGTTCCAGTCCATCATGTCTAAGAAGGGAATCATGTATAGCCGCACATACACTTACCCTGCGATATTGAAATGCTTCAAAAGCTCCCAACCGAGCGCGGCCACCTTCAGAGACTGCGTCAACGCTGCCGCCTTGGCCGGTGAGTTGGCTACTGCCTTTGTTATCGCCGCAGAACTGCCATTTACCAGGTATTATTGGAATGCAATAATAATTGACCAATGCTTCTATGGAATAACATCCTTACTAACCGCCGCAACGTTTGCAGGACACTCCACCCTGTCCTTCGATGGTACCACCTGCTCCACATACAACGCAACCGTACCGAGTCATGCATGTGCCGACCAGAAGGCAGCAGCGGCAAACTACATAGCCATCTACCAGGCCAACCCACCTCTGGTCAAGCCAAATTTCGGTGGGTGCGATGGAATAGTGAAATCCACCTTTGGTCGAGCCCAATTTCGGTGGGGACGATGAATTAGTCCAATCCACCGGTGATTCAGGCCAGTTACGGTGGGAGGGATGAATTCATGTTCCTGTGCGGGAGTGGTTCTGAACATTGCAGTCGCAGGCCTTGCTGGCACGTTGTCTTTTTCTCTGGCCAACTTCGTGTGATCATTCATTGTGCCTAGTGACAAGTTTAGTCTTTTGACGGCCTCCAGAGCGAACAACTCCCGCTCCTGTTATCTTCACATTGAAGACGTAAAACAACCTTGGTCCCGCTATGGAAATGGATTGCTTCAACAAACTGAGCTCAGAAACCAAGAATTTGGTCGGATTTAGAGTTGTACACAGTGTCTTCTCTCATTGTGATATTATGGCATCCCGAAGATTTCGTTCCTTCGCATGAAGATTCACTAGACCGCTTCTAATGGCCACACTGCGCAAACCGTGAACAGCTGACAGCAGTACTCGATGAGAAGGATCACATTTGCTTTGACAAGCGTGATCATCAGTTCCGTTTCTCCTGTTCTGAATGTCCACTAGATCCACATTACTTTTTGCCTGCTTCTTGCAGTTTGTGCTCCTACACGTCACCAAACGTGTCATTAGTACTCTTCGTCACTGCGCAGTGGGATTCTGGCTTCGCCCCCAATTTCTGTGCAGTCTGGGGCCAAGTAGTTGTGTTCTATCTCGACTCATCCGCTACCACAAATTGAGGGTGAATTTTGCATTTTGTTCGCAGTCTATATGTTGCAGACAGATCTTCTTGCAAACTCTCGCAAGTCTCCTTGCCCACCATTGGTCAGTCCAGTTATGGTGGGTGCGGTTCATTGCTGCAACCACTCTAACCTTAATTTAGAAGACATACCAATGTAAAAAATGCATACCAATGCAAAAATTCCTATTTTTTCTAGTCAATTAAAGGAAAGTATGAAATGACTCTTTTAAATAAACGCGTTTCTTCCTATTTTCAACAGGAAATTTCAAAGTGTTGACGGTGGCTGCGACCCGGACGGCGGATACGAATAACAACTTCGACGTGACGTGGACCGCAGAAGATGGTGGCTGCAACTACTCTGGCTTCGTCGTCAGCTTCTCCGGCCAGGAGAAGTACGTCGAAACCACTTCGTCCCAGACGACGATAGAGAACATCCCAGAGTGCAGCAGCACAGACGTCACCGTCTCCTTCGGTCTCCCCACAGGAGAGAAGTTCGGTACCACCGCCCACACGGCGGTGACTACCATACCAGGTACCACAAATGATGGTTGTTGTTGTGGTTCCCCGGTCTCAATTTTACAAGAGACCCCCTCGCGCAAGTACGACACCACCGACAGGGGGTCGCTCCAGAGCTGTAGGGTCGAGGTTATGTGGTGGTATTGTCTGAGGTCCTGCCAGAGCGGACATTCCAGGAGAATGTGAGTGATTGTGTGGGGGAGCTCTCTGGCAGGATGGGCAGGTGTCTGTGTCTGCTTGGCCTATTCACATTCATTCATTCATTCATTATTCATTCTACAAATGATGGTAGATATAATCAATATTTTACCATGAGTACTATATAACTACATGAAATTGAGTATTATATAACTTTGGTTCGGACTATGTTGCTCTGATGCAGACTATTTAGTTTTGTTGGGACTATGTAGCTTTGTTTTGGACTATGTAGTTTTGTTTTGGACTACGTAGTTTTGGGAAAGATTCATATTGGATAACACGAGGTGATTTAGTTCAACATGTGAACATAAAAATTAATTGTTATCATGTAAAGCCACTAATTTTTCCTTAATGTTTCCATCTGATTTGAGTGAATTAGTATTCAACTCATATGTGCTCAGGAGTTCAAGCTAATAAATATGAATGGGTCAAGTATTAGCGTACTATTGTGTATTGTGCATACTAATAATAAAAGGACATAATATTTGCTTAATACTGACCCACTTTCTGTCCGTTGCACTGATACCCTGGGTCAGGATGACCCACACAAGACCAATATTACCACTAAGTTGTCTTCTATTGAGCAGAACCTCAAGAGTACTCGCCGTTCAACGAGGTACCGGGATACACACTGGAAGTCAACTTGTTCCCGAACAAAACGATCATCGTATCTTACGACGTAAGGCTGTAATATATATCTTTATTTACTTATTCTTTCCATTTCATTGCTCTATGTGAATGTATTATTCACTTGTATTGAACATGCAGTCTTGGAGGCATATTTTTTCATTAAACAAAGCTTCAGAACAAATAGCAACCTAACCTGACATTCAGCCTTAAAATTGCTTGTACACTAGGACAGTAGTGGCGACCAATACAACACAGGGACAGTAGTGGCGACCAATACAACACGGGGACAGTAGTGGCGGCCAGTACAACACAGGGACAGTAGTGGCGGCAGTACAACACGGGGACAGTAGTGGCGGCCAGTACAACACATGGCGGCCAGTACAGCACGGGGACAGTAGTGGCGGCCAGTACAGCACGGGGACAGTAGTTGGCGGTTAGTATTTTATAGTCATACTGGGCGCCACTAATGTCTCTGTATACAATCACTTTTAACTCGACCTGTTTGGTAGCCATTGGCCATTAAGTTTCATTTGCGCACCCACTTATTACCACCCCCATCTCTAACTCTGCAACCGTTGACCCTACAGGTTTCCCCTGGCTGCGGTAGCTTCACCAACTTCAACATTCAGTTTAGCATCGATTACACGAACGCATCGCGCCCTAATCCGGATCTTGACTTCCCCATATCGAAACCAAAAGGCACCATCGTGATCGGAACTGCGGATGTGCCTGATATTTGCCTGGCTTTCGGGGTCCAGATCGTGTACACCCAGACGACGGACAGCGGAGATATCACTGATGGCAATACGTTTCAGTGTAAGAACCCAAAATTAGAGGTCCAGCTAGAGAACATTCATCATTAATTATAATTCTGTTATGATATAATTCATATAATTCATATAATTCATATAATTCATATAATTCATATAATTCATATAATTCATATGATTCATTAATTCATATAATTCATATAATTCATATAAATCACATAATTCATATAATTCATATGACTCATATAATTCATATAGTTCATATAATTCATTCAACAGACTCGCTCTACGACCCTCTCATAAAGGATGTCATTATTTTACAGTACCTCTCGACGGACTCTATGATGAAAACCTGTACTCCTACGAAGTGGGTGCGTCTGATGTCTTCTTCCACTGGCCTACTAACCTGACAGCTTACGACTTCTGTGGCGTCCTCCCCGGTACCACACTGGCAATCCAGAAAAAGTCCGGTGGTGGTAACATTTTCACGGCGCCAATATCTGCTGGCAGCATCACACTCACCGACCTGGCATCTTCGCTACCAACATATGTCGTTGTGATGGATGCTAGCTTAGGCGTTATTCTGGCAGAAGTCTGGGTAAGTTCAATGAGTCCACAGGGCTTGTCAGTTTAATTGTTCTTTAATCAAGTAACAGTAAGGAATGAAATATACAATACAGTTAGGTAAAGAGGTAGATCTGGGACAGGTTGATCAAGGGTAGTTTTCTGTGGAGAGCGCATTCATTAGGTCTTGTTGGTAGCTAAATAGAGGTTTCTTCTTACCGACGAACAGCAGATTTAGTGATGTGCCTATTGTCACTCTACTGTTATCATTCCAACTTCTCCCCCATACCTTCTTCTTTTTACCTTTATTTTGACAATATAGGTTAGCGAATAGCCCTTCCAACAACACATGTTAACGTCCAGTCCTCCTGACAACACATGTTAACGTCCAGCCCTCCTGACAACACATGTTAACGTCCAGTCCTCCTGACAACACATGTTAACGTCCAGTCCTCCTGACAACACATGTTAACGTCCAGTCCTCCTGACAACACAGTCCAGTCCTTCCGACAACATGTTCAAAACTTTCAAACCCAAGAAGTAACAAAGTTTTCCTCCTGATTTGGCGATTATTGTGAACACCTTATAGTTGTTTCCGTTTTTTTCCATCACGAATACCTGTGTTCGTGGTCTTCCAATGCAATAGTACCAGATTACAAATGTGCTCTTTCGTTGTACAGTTTTGATGTCTCAGGCAGGTCATGGTCTGCATGTGTGTTGTTAAATTTTTGGTTCGTTTACAGGTCTGTCAAGGGGCCGGCTGTCCTTAAGCGGTTCACTGCTGGCGTTCTAGAGCGATTTTCTGCAGCGGTTCATCATGAACTGCACCCAATGGAACCCTGCATGCCAAGCCATTACAGTTTCTAATCAGGAACTGTAGGCAGATGAGAACCAGCCCAGTTAAATAAATATTATTGGTGCAGAAGCAATGTTTTATTGACAATTATAGACGGAGATTAACAAATTTGTCCATAGGTAGTTACACTGGCGTAAATGGCTATACAACCACCCGGTTTTTTTCTGAATAATTTTTCTTGCATAACAAATACTAGATTAAAATTATACGAAGTTAAACTACGTTTAAAAACGGTTCCAACGCTGTACGAAAAAAAAAATCAAAATATACGAGAAGAAATGACAAAGCTCATGTAACATACGATGAAAAAGAAAAAAAATATAACAGTATGCAATCAAACACTAGTTTTGCTGCAAATCGTAGAGCTGGATTTAGTACTTTTGAGGTCGATGAGCCTCGCTTTTTGGTGGCTTCCGCTCGTAATTGACCTTTCAAGTTTGGGTTGATGTTTATTTTGCCGTTGTTCTTTAGTTTCAGCAATGAATCGTACAGCAGTTCGAGTTAAATTTGTTTCTTGGTACGGCTGAATTTGGACGTAACATGGAAATTCAGTCCGAGATTTAGGAGTTCCTTTTGCTCCTTGGTCAAAGTATGAGAGGAAAGGTTGATGTAGCCTTCAGTTGAATGCGGTAGACAGATTTCGCCTCTGTACAGTCGATTG
>NW_025944626.1:0-508 GCF_000764305.2 Hyalella azteca
AACTTCTTGATCACCCAGCCACCCAAGAACGTGCCTCCTCCTCCAGCAGGCACTGCGATGGCACCTGCAATAAACATAAATAAAATATACATGTATTTATACGATCATTTCATGTATATCAAAAATATACATGTGTTCCCGATCATTTCGTCTCACGTGAAATGATCGGGAACTCAAATCTACGAACTACTCGTTCAGGAAAGATCATGCGGATAAGAAATTACGTTAATAACCCTAAAAATGAAAAAAACGGTGATACTCGGAAACTTTGATCAGAGATGGAATTGCATGAGGAAACTTTTTTTTTACTAATATGGGTTTAATTTTTTCGTTAGAAATAAAATGACAAATAAAACGTAAATTAATTAATCGTCTCGTAAGTAATCTCTTCTCGTCAGCAAGCATGCAATATCTTCTCGTCAACAAGCATGTAATATCTCACCGACTATCATGGCTGCTGAGCTGGCCGCTATACCGAACTGTCGTTCCAGGAGTTTCGGCATGAAGG
>NW_025944627.1:0-3141 GCF_000764305.2 Hyalella azteca
TACGTATTTACTTATGCATCGCAAAAATGGATGAATGAATGAATGTTCTGAGCTCATTCATATGTTGAATGCAACTTTATATAAAATATATCTTATGATAAATGCGTCGACATGTTGAATACGCAAAATATTTTGAACACGTTGATATGTTAAATGAGTTGACTTGTTCGATGATTCCTAAAATAAAATTCGTTAACAAAGTAGAAACATCGATGTGTTGTTTACGCTTTCATTTGACTGAGTCGACATGATGAAAACGTTGACATGATGAAAACGTTGACATGATGAAAACGTTGACATGATGAATACGTCAGCGTGATGAATGCATTGATGCAACGAATGGATCGACATGATCGACATGATTATTTAATTTTCATTCATTGAAATATTTTTGAAGTATATACTTGACAAGATATTCATGTATATTAATTTGAAAGCTACTTGTATATTCACGGTATCGTGAATGCATCTATTTGTTGTTCGCATCCAAGAAGGCATATCCCTCTGAATGTTATTAGATTTACGTTATATTAATTACAGTGATTTTTGTGTACAAACTAACACAGCAAAAAGAGATATTTATTAATTAATGAAGAATAATGTTTATTTTGTGAAAACTCAGAAGGTTCAACAAATTTCAATCTATTCCCTTATAAAATGTACTTTGACATTTAATAATTAATGAAGAATAATGTTTATTTTGTGAAAACTCAGAAGGTTCAACAAATTCTAATCCATTTTCTTTTAAAATGTACTTTGACTGAACGAACGAAATTTAGGCTATCGCTCATTGATTAAAACACTTCATTTTTTTAAAGGTTTAGACCTAAACGGAAAACTATTATGAAAAATGTAGAGCATACATTTTTAATTTAATGAATTCCGTGGTATAGTCGAACTGATCAAAGAACAATTGTTAAAAATGTCTTATTTTATCCCGGCAATCAGGTTTTAAGTCAATGCCGACTGCAGGGTAGTAAAAGTTGCCAAAATTTCAAATTGTTTTTATTTTTTTCTGCTAAAAATCGGGTTCAAAACATGGTTGCTGCAAGACGTCGCGAGCTCTAAAGCCAGTCAAACTAGAAACGTTTATAAAACTTATGCATTAAAGAAATTTTTGATCAATTAAAATTATATATGGGTAAAAATTAAAATGAATCTTGTATTTGTTTAAGTTGAAAGCCATACAGCCTCGATGAGTCTTTAGCCGCTATGGGGTATTTCACCAAGAAAATAAAAACAAAAATAGAATAAAAATATATAACTCAGTACTCACTGCAGTGAGTGACAGAGAGCGCATTTTCTCGTCGAAAAAACGCGAAGTCACGGACGGACAGACAGACGGACGGACAGACGGACGGATGGACATGGCGAGCACAATAGCGCCTTTTTTTCCATAATGAGAAAATGCGCCAAAAACGAAAATAAAATAAAAACCGAAATATTTCAATATAATTGTTCATACAAGGACTTAGTTCAATGCTTCTCTCTATTCCAAACTGTAATAGTTTTGAGCTCTTTAACTCGTTCTCTTGCATAAAATATTTAAATAAAACTGTTCATATAAGTGCTTAGTTCAATGCTTCTCTCTTTCAAACTGGAATAACTTTTGAGCTCTTTACCTCGTATTGCATAAAATATTTAAATAAAACTGTTCATATAAGTGCTTAGTTCAATGCTTCTCTCTTTCAAACTGGAATAAATTTTGAGCTCTTTACCTCGTTCTCTTGCAGAAAATATTTAAATAGAATTGTTCATATAAGTACTTATTCCATTGCTTCTCTCAATTCCAAACTGGAAAAGTTTTGAGCTCTTTACCTCGTTCTCTTGCACCTGTCGCTACACATGTCTCTCTTGTTTCTCTTTATCACCGCTCTTACTCTGCTTAGAAGTGGTGATGCCATGTAAAATATGCAACAATTAATTTACGATTCAAAATATACTAATTTCATTAAATTAGTATATATAATTAAAAATTAAATAATTATTTAATTTCATTAAGTTTGTTTTTATTTTTAATTTTATTTATTAGTAGGTTCATGTTGTCCGTATATTTATTAGCTGTGGTTTAGTCCTTTATGTGGTCCTCTCTTTGGTTGTATATCTTTTATAATTATTGTATTTTCAGTGATATGTGTTATGTATTATTTTATCAGTGTTACATGCTATATATTATAAATGTTACATAGTATGTGTTTTCGATGTTACATGCTATATATTATCAGTGTCATATCCTATATATTATCAGTATTATAAGCTATGTTATCTGCGATGTAATGGAAATCGACGTCAATCATTAATAGTACAATTGATTATTTTAATTATCTTGAGATATTGTTGTGGTGATTAGTGGTTTTGATGTTCATTACAAAATTCAATTTTTTCACTAATAAATTATCATAAAATAAAGAGTATTATTACAATTATAAGTTTAACACCTTATTAATAAGATATAGAATTTATTATTGTCAATAGATATTTACCATCATAGTTTTGTTTACAGTGAATGTCATTTGAGTGAGCAAAATCTCAATGTTAAACTTTATGAATGTGCCATCATATTTATTTTAAATCGCAAAGCATCGAACATTGCTCCACATCCGAAAAAAATGCGGTCATAAATTTTAACATTCACAAATCAAAGCAACAAATTGAGTTTTACTTCACCACCGAAAAAAAATCGAATCTATTGTTTGTTTTCTCGTTATCTTTTTTTACTAAACGAGCAAAATTTTGGCTCAAGTGTTTGAATGTTAAATCTGTAGGATCCTGTCGACTTTGATGCTATCGATTTGCGAAATAAATAAGTTAATTTTTATAACATTTGTTTTTAGACATTTTTGAGCTCAGCTAGTGGAAAAATGGTCTTGTCTTCGTAGCTGCAAACAACTTATGCAGTTGCTGCATCATGCAGATATTACATGATAACAAAACTTACATAAACTTAGACATCGAAAATTCACTTAAAATTGATAATTCCGTTAATAACGTTATATTTTGAGACGCAAGATAAAATTTAGTAGACGAATTTCTGGAGTACACTGCGGCCATACTTTCAAACTGGCTAAGTGAACGTAAGTACTTACGCTCTATTTTCTTGTCTATGATTGGTGGATTTTGCTTGAAAGGCCGTCAATGATT
>NW_025944628.1:0-873 GCF_000764305.2 Hyalella azteca
AGATGATGGTTGGGATAGGGCTGACGGTTGAGGTATGCTGATGGTTGAGGGACGCTGATGGTTGCGGGATACTGAAGATTGAGGGATGTCAATGGTTGAGGGAGGGATGATGGTATGGTTAAGGCAGCAATCCAAAATTGACAGTCATGGCACGGTATGAAACACCGTTTCTATGGAATTTCCATTGGTGGCCTGGAAAATTGTAGCAAAGAAATTGTTCTTCCCAGAGCAAGAAGAACAACAATGATTTTCGATTTAATTTTTGCGTAACATCTCGGAATATCCTGCATTTTCTGACCACTGAGTTCAATGCAAACCCATCCAAATTTATGAACATGAAAATTTTTCAATTGATGAAGAAACAAAGTTCTACTAATTGTTTGCCGATTGTTTGACAAACGAAAGGAAGTAAAGTCTCAATATTTAAGAACTGCTCACGACAATAAAAGTTGGACGATCAAATCACGATTTAATTTCAGCAGTGAATACTCAAGCTTATGGAAATAAAGCTTCAAAAACAGCGATGCTCATTTAAATATTTTTGACACTCCGAAGAAGGCTGAATATTTAGCTGAATTTCTGTATAGCAAATAGCTGAATAATTAATTGCTTATCTTTATAACGGATGGCTGAATATTTATCTGCATATCCACATAGCTAATGGCTGAATTCTCTATATCTCATTAGTGTCGTTCCACGCTCCGAAATATCGACCTAAATGACTATTACCCAAATGAATCTTATGCTCACTAAAAGTAAATATTCAGGAGTCTGTCCGTTCCAATGTTGTAGTTCATTTCCTAATTATTGATGGCAAGTTATTTTTCACCAGCCAACATGTTCTGCCCAGGCAAATCGCGGAGGGCGACGCAT
>NW_025944629.1:0-391 GCF_000764305.2 Hyalella azteca
ATCTCAACTTGAATCATTAACTAGATATTACAACATTTTTGCAATTAAGCTAACAAATAAGAAAATGATTGAATTGAAACATTGAAACTACATAAATTGAAGAAGGAAAATTTTGTTCAAACCCCTGGGAGAGCTGCCTTCTTACAGTGTGGAGATCCCTTCTGAAGAGCATTAGAGCACATCTTCATCTCTATTTTCATCTTCATCTCTACATAAATTTACATCTTATGCATCTATTTACATCTTATTTATTTACATCTTATTTATTTACATCATTTACATCTTATGCATCTATTTACATCTTCATCTCTACATAAATTGAAGAAGGAAAATTTTGTTCAAACCCCTGGGAGAGCTGCCTTCTTACAGTATGGAGATCCCTTCTGAAGAG
>NW_025944630.1:0-53787 GCF_000764305.2 Hyalella azteca
TTGAAAATTAGGCGATACCGAGCCTAAATTTGATAAGGTGATGCCATTTTATCAAGTCGATTTTTTCATCCTGAAAGCTGGAAAGTTAGTTTCTCACTCAGATTAAGTGAAAAATTTTATTATTACTTTTATAATTTTCTATTCATTTGCGATAGAGGAAACCGTAGTCGAACTATTCATTTTCATGAGAAAAATTCAAACAAAAATTCAAGGGCTACATTAAGTTGGTTTCCATGACAAAAGCCGTCTATTATAATATCAAGGCTGTTTTTTTTTTTCAAACCAAAAAGATACATTTACGCACTAAGCAATCAGTTTGTCAAGCAATCAGTTTTTCTCTATGAGAAAACCTGATTGTTGGACATTCAAGCAATCAGTTTAGTTTTTCTCTATGAAAAAACCTGATATTCAATTAAGCCGGACGTTGTGGTAGAACGAGCGACGGATAGGTTAACCGTCGCCAATACCATTCGTACCAAAAACTTAGTGACGAGAAATACCTTCTGTTGCGGACTATTTCGTGCTTTTGAGTGCAACTGTTGGTTAATTGAATAGCAGGACACGGTTTCTGGAAAGAAACCAGTACAAATACAAAATTTTATACAAAAACAAAAGGTTATTGAATTTATAAACAATATTCGCAAATAATAAAGTAATTACAATGGCTTTCTAAACGACAAAGAAATATTCAAACAAGAGAACTAGGCTTACCAAAATTCGTTCCTGATAGTTCGGTCTTTACTCTGCAGGTGACAAGTGGCTAATGAGCGAAAATGTTCCGCAAGACCACGGAATTAAGCTACTACTCTAAAGCAAATGTTGCGTTCACAACAGATATTATGGCACTCGATCTCTCTCTTGAGTTTTCGCGTTCGCCTTTGTTTTCAATTTACCTTAAATTTTATACAACGTGGTCAAGACGTATAAATAAATATCAAAGCAAGTCTATTCCCTACTGACTTCAAATTAAATATGGAGAATAGATAGTTTTAACTTTTTTGCTGTGTTGTTCAAATTAGGTTATAGATCAAACTTTTAATTTCTAAATTACAAACGTTTTTTTCGAATTTAATCGTACAATGATTGCAATTTTACTTTACAGCAACGAAACTTTCAGTGTGCATTAGGTTTCACCGTTTGTCTGGTACGATTCAAATATATGTGGTTCACGAAAGAGTTAGTATGGACCAAAAAAGTATGCCACTCTACGAACTCAACTAATATCAGTTGTGAATAAGAGTGATATGGGCCAAATGATATGAATGAGATGCCGGTCATACGGATGAGTTGACAACAACCTTACATCGACTACACAGAAATTTCTATCAATGTCCTAACTAGTCGGGAGAATTTTTGCCTCGCCCGTGTTCGATGATGGCGGGTAAATAGAAAGTTTGCCTAGAATAGATAATATTGATAATAATGATAATAATTATTATTCTTTTTCTCTATCATTGGATGGCAGTTGCATTCCATAAGATTTTCGCTTGGCGAACGATGAGTGTTTATGACTGTGTCCGTAAAGATTCTGGAGCAATGATCAAAGAAAGTTAAACATGACGTCATCTAGAATAGAGGCTTCAAACTTCCATGAACGACGAAAACATCACGAAAAACTTACAGATAGTGCTACACTACGTCTAATTTAGGATATAAATGAATAAATCTCACTAGGTGGAGTCCCTTACAAAATTTTGACGCAAAAATTTATTTCTGCTTAGAAATAGATGCTGGCTAGGACACGGGGGCTCGTAAATTAGCCACTCCATGTCAGCTTCGGTTAATGGTTTTAGGAGTAGATTTTGGGCAGCTTTCTAGCTCGGTATGACTAGGCTCGACCTACCCTTATCCTACTCCGCGGCGATTACATAGTCAGAAAGGAGATTCTGACAGAAAGTGATTTAAATCGGGTGATCAAGCAGACCCAGAATACTTTTGCGCCTATTGTGTTGCTTCTATTCGGCTGAAGCCTAAGTAGTCCACGAAGATTTTTGATAGGGGTAGCCGGGTGAATCACTCGGAGAATTTCTAAATATATAGTTATTGATAAGCCCTCTGAACTCGTTGCTCTCTATTTATGTTTAAGGCACCTCATATGGTGAAGATCTTGTCCCCAAACTTGCAACATGTAAATGCCGATACTTCGCAACATAAGGAATAGGAAAAGAAGGTTCATCTCGGTGCAGCTTTTTTCAAATAGTATTTCAAGATTGTATAGTTTTTGTGCTGCTTTCAAGTCCCCAATCCTGTTTGATGATGTCAGAGGCTTTCTCGGCAATGACGTAAACGGTAGCCATGGTGTTGGTGGAGACCACCTCCGGCATCACCGAGGCGTCCACGACACGAAGGCCCGACACTCCACGCACGCTGAAGGTGAAGGAAAACGTCTTTAATAAAACTTCAATCCAAATTTTAGGTGCAACGAACTCAACTTTGCTAAAGTGAGAAACTGATTGTTCGTTCTTCGCTGAAAGAAAACAATTGTTCCTTCTTCGCGAAGCAAACTAAATTCCGCAAAAGTATTTTCAATTAACCTAGTGCGTTCCCTATGATTCGAATTAAAATTTACAAAGTTAGCCAATCGGGTGCCTTGCAATTTTATTCATCACCTGCACTCTAATATTCTTCGGATAAATAAATGGATAAATAAAGCATATATGTAACTATTACTAAGAGCATGAATGAAAGATGTCGATTCATTCACCTGAGCCTGGGAGACACAACGCCCATTGGGTCGGTCGGCGGTGCCATTTTTGCGGTGCAGCAGAAGTGCTCGTTGGGCAGCGCCATGTGGCGGGCGTAGCACTCCCAGTAGCCGTCGGTCTTGTTGCCTAAATGCGCGCACGCCTTCAACGTCTGTGAAATAAAATAATTATAAGTGGCAAATTGGTTATAATATTGCACTGAAAGCTCATTGAAAAAAATTTAGGTATCATAATAGCATACTTTAGATAGCACAGAAAGTATTTAGATAGCATACTTTGACTTTATATAGCATACTAGCTGATTTCCGCAAAATTGTCCATGTTTCCGCATACATTCATCAGAGTATCGGCGCAGAGATACCTAAATGCGCGCACGCCTTCAACGTCTGCAACAAATAATGATGCATCACGATCTGAGATAAAAACTGAACTAAATTATCAACTCCAAGTTAAATATTCTTTTACGTTGCTAATTATGTACAAACATCATAGACAAGTCCTTCTGATTATTCTTACCAAATCCGGCTGTTGATCCAGTATTTTCTTCATGGCTTTGGAATCCATGATGCGGTGCAACTCTTTGATGGCTAATGAAACGACGAAACAATTGAATTATTTACGTGTTCATATTAGATTAATGAATAGTTAAGATTAGATTAAATTGTTTCACTGACTTCTTAAGCTAGACTTTCATTGTTGACGATCCAACCTCTGTAGTGGCTGAAAATTTTGAACTGAGCCGTGACGCTACAAGTATACTAACCCTTCACGTGCAGTTTGATGTCATCAGGATGATCGTAAATATTGTGTTTGATAGCAGGAGGTTCGGCGGGGTCTGGCGATGTGATGGTGATATATCCTCTACTTTTAGGGCGACAGAGCATCACAAACACGTTGAGGACGGGTTCGTTGATCAGTGGACCAATAGTCTGAGTATTAACCTGTGGGGATCGTTAAATTTTGTAATGGGTTAAATAAATCGAACGGTAAGGCAAAAATACCAAAAGTTGTGTGCGTCCTTCGACCCTTGTGCTGTTAGCTGATAATGTCTTAATCAAATTTGAAACATAAATTTTCAAACCGAGGATAATAATAACACATTAAGATAAAAGATATGACAATATCACGTGACACGAGCGTACACCTTAATAGTGCATAGCTTTGAGGTAGCAGCTTCGCACCTCCGTCGAGTCTTTTGGCATGACTTTTCCCCATAACTCAAAATGATGTTATTTTGATACATATAATTTATTTAAATAATGCATTCGTTACTGGAACCAACGAAAAAGACTGATTGGGAACACGTTCAACAGGAAGGAGTTGAAGATAATTGCTTTTTACGCCGTATCACACTCTAATAAGAGCTAAGCATGAACATTGTATTAAAATGTATCAGAGGATCGTGTCTACAAATTTAAGGCGGCTGCAAAACGACCTAAAAATTTAATTTTGCAGGTACGGACTTATAGATACGGGGGGTAAAAGTAGCTGAAACTCCAATGGAACATGAAACTTTTATAAGCGTGTGATCTCCAATTTCCTATGCGGTTTGGAAAGTTGTCACCATACGCTAGTTTTCTGTTTGGACAGTTATGTAATTTGGATGATAAACAGGAAGTCGAGCAACCTGTTAATCACAGCTACTCTAATATTTGGATAAAAAGCACCCTAAACCTCGCGTTCGTCAGATAATTCATCAATTACCAGCTAATAACTTGACACACTATGCACAGAGCAACGATTTCTCACGTCAGAAGGTCAAAAAAACACTAAGATTTATCACCAATACACGCTGGTCCAACTTCATACCCTCAAAAACATTACACAACCACAAATGCACTACTGCACATTGCTCCATCAATAAGCACGTAAAACCTACTCCACCATCAGAACAAATGACCCACAGCTCTTCAGCTAAATAACGTATCTACCAGTCACCATCGAAAGGCGACATGAACTATCCAAAAGTTCCAAATTACGGGCTCTAGGTTGCCCACCTCCTGTCTCTTATACACATCTAGATGTGTATAAGAGACGAGTTTAGATCTATGAACAAGGCACGAAAAGGAAAAGAATCGGCGACAGGCCACATCAGGCCTACACTTCAGCGCCGACATCACTATGTTATGTTATGTTATTCGAACCGCCGAGAAAGATTGACTGAGAACACGTTCAACAGGAAGGTGGTGAAGGTAATTGCTTTTTACGCCGCAGTGCCTCCACATTCTAGTAAGAGCTAAGCATGAACAAAGTATTAAAATATATCAGAGGATCGTGTCTACAAATTTAAAGTGGCTGCAAAGGACCTGAAAATTTAATTTTGCAGGTACGGACTTGCAGGTACGGAGGGTGAAAGTAGCTGTAACTCCACAAGAAAATGAACCTTTTTTTAGCGTGTGATCTCCAATTCCCCATGCCGTTAGGAAAGTTGTCACCATAAGCTAGTATTCTGTTCGGATAGTTCCTATGTAATTTGGATGATAAACAAGGTGTCGAGCAACGTGTGAATCACAGCTACATGGATATTTGGATTAAACGCACCCTATGTCTTGCATTTGTCAGATAATCCATCATTTACCCGCCAATAACTTGGCACACTATGCACAGAGCAACGATTTCTCACGTCAGAAGGTAAAAAAACACTAAGATTTATCACCAATACACGCTGGTCCAACTTTATACCCTCAAAAACATTACACAACCACAAATGCACTACTGCACATTGCTCCATCAATGAGCACGTAAAACCTACTCCACCATCGGAACAAATGACCCACAACTCTTCAGCAAAATAACGTATCTACCAGTCACCATCGTAAGGCGAAATGAGCTATCCAAAAGTTCCCAATTACGGGCACTAGGTCGCCCACCTCAACCCCTGTCTACACAACTTACCACGCATATACAACCTGTATGGGTCGCCTGCTGAAGACCACCAATGCCCTGGATGTAATGGACTATCATGATTCCTGTCTTCCGGAACGTAGCCTTCAACACTTCAAGCCGTCCGTATATACGTAAGTCGTGGATCGAACCAGCCCTCGGTCGAACGGCCACTCGTCGAAGGACGATAAATTTTGGAACAGAACTCTGCTATCTGAAACCTAACTTTAGATACGGTGAACGTAAAATTACGTAATTTAGCGATGCCCGGAAGTCATATTCGATCCGCGGCCTGGTGGTGCACGGCAGGTGGTGGTCAAGGCCGGAAGAGGACAAAGCCGAGTGGTGCACGGCTAATTGGTGTAGGTCCGGAGAGATCATAGGCGTTCGATTTAGGGCTTGTTGGTGCACAAAATTGGTGGTGCACGGCTGCGATCCCATACAACCTATACAGCAGGACATGCTGCATTCGGACGTCAGTTTGCAGCCAGCCTTGGACATCGTATAGCTCATGGTTGAACAAATGATAATATAGTTCAACCATAGTATAGCTGGTCCAACCACGACCCACATAAAATTACCAAAAACACTATTCAAGGACTGCTTCACTGGTCGTCACATGTGAAATGATACACAGTACTGATCGACGACTCAGAGGTTCTACCCACAACGCGAATCTCGAGCGATTGATTTGACACCTCTTAACATGATCATCTCATCACCTAAACCATAAAAATTTATAGGCACAGAGATATAAAAATGAATGTAAACACGTATCATTATTCAGAGAGCACGTATCATTATTCATTATTATTTTTTTATTGAATGTTAGCATATATAAATTAAGCAAGTGAATTAACCCAACATAAACCTTCATTCCGCCGTGCAAACCTTCCGAAACCATGACAGATTTTATTATCCCAGCATATAATGCAACCAACAAAAATTACAAGCAACCAAATCCTGCACATCGCGCCTATTTCTATCATTTGTTTTTCATCCTTATTTTTTTGCCGTACTGTACGACCTCTTTTTTCCACTCTTTCCTGGTGGCACCGAATCACCACAATGGTCATAAATGTGTAATTCAACACATATAAACATGAATACATTCACTTACGGGCGACTACCTAATCTATTCTTGCGTATAAACCTGAACGACCTAGAGGTCCCACGATAATACAATTAAGGTTCAATATGATCAACAATTATGTTTTTACAGGGTGAAGAGCAGCAATATACTGTAAAGTTCATGGTAGTGTTTTTTGCATATGATTTGCATTAAATTTCCTACTAACAGAAATGGTATTTAAGAAACAGATGATAGAGAGCACTGAGGGTAATTTAAGAATGCGCAGCACATATGGTCCTACTATTAGAAACAGGACTGAAAACAAGGAAATAATTTTAATTTTCTTATAATGTATAATGGTTACATCGAATAAAATAAGTCACTGGAAACTGGTAGTGCTTTAATTTGAGTAATATGATCATCATCTATGATCAACTTACATTATGATAATCTATTTCACAACGAACTAGAGAGAATTCAAAGGACTAACCTCATCAGTGTAGAATGGGATTGCGAAGCCGATGGAAGGTGACATGTACAAGTCGACATCTGGCCTACGCGGGTCTCCTCCTCCGAGGTTGAGGTAGGTGTGCATCAGTGCAGAGTGCGGCAGTGAATAAAAACCTAGATGAGATATAACTTAGATTCAGAGGTGAGCAGTAGCGCACTACATGTAGCGGTAGCGGCACTACATTAAAGCAATTGTAGCGGTTGTGGCAGCGGTAGCGCCTGCTACATTTAAAGCATGTAGCGGTAGCGGTAGCGGCCGGTAAATTTCAAAGTAGCGCTGCACAGCTCTGCTTAGATTACCAAAAGACATTTCTTAACACGTTTATTGCGGCACGAACCACCGGTGGGTCGTAACACCGGTATAATACGCCCTGAATTCGACACGCTTAACGTGTTAAATTTTAAAATTTTGTAAAACCAACTATTCTAAAATTTACATGTTTTTCAAATGTAGCATGTATTCTTAAAAATTGGATGCTTTTACAAATTACACGCATCATGACTCTCTTCTCATTTTAAAGTACTCAGTTTGAAAAGTATGTTTTTCAGTAGCATATAGGCTCAAGTGAACGAAAGATTCCCACTGATTCACTCTGATGAAACAACTGTCTTAAATTTGGGTGTTCAAGGACATCGTGCATTCGTTAGCCCAGCAACAGTCCATCTGCTGAAAAAAGTTTAGAGATTTTTATCTCGTAAAATAGATTTCTCTCGGAAACCACACATATATTCGATTAAAAAACCAAATGCAGAAGCAATGAATTATTCACTCTCAGGAAAATTAGCTAAATCCCATATACCATTAATCAATTATTTAATATCATTGCCACAATGTTTCCTCGAATTAGACGTTGTATGACATTTTCAATCCTATTATATCTAGCGTGACTTGTTGAAATGGTCGCCCTTATCATCCTATACGAATTCCCTCTGAATTTAATTTTGAATTAACATCCGAATACCACATCGCGCATACACGACGTAAGTTCGTAATAAAAAAATATAACTCGGTACTCACTGCAGTGAGTGACAGAGAGCGCATTTTCTCGTCGACGAAAACGTGAAGTCACGGACGGACAGACAGACGGACAGATGGACGGACAGACGGACATGGCGAGCACAACAGTGCATTTTTTCCATAAATGAAAAAATGCGCTAAAAAGTTAAAGGAATCAAATTATCAGTTAACACAATCTTTTTTTCTTGAAGTTACGCCAATATTAATTATTCTTATTTCATTTGACAAAAATTAAGTTGCAGAACGAAAATACGCTGAAAAAAAATTCTATTTTCTACTTAGTTCCGACATGAGATAAACACTTAACATTGCATTACGCTTGCCTGTTTGGTCCTTGATATATCTGGCGACGTTGAGAGGATTGAGGAAATCGCCCATTGTGTAAGACAGTCCGGGTTTGATCTTCCAATTCAGTCCCAAGTGCAAATGAGCGTCCATATTTTGCCCAACGCCTTCTACATCAGATACCACTGCAATCTGTAAACAATTTTTTTGCTAATCAGCAGGCTATTTGCATATGCGATAAAATGAGAATCCTTATTCTTATTCATTTTTCTTTTTGTTCATTATTCATTTTTATTATTATTATTTAATTATTTTTGTGAAGGCAAAATCAAAAATAATTATGCAATTATTCATTTTTCTTTTTGTGAGGGAGAATTATTCCTGAAATGACGCTGTCCATAATTCCCCCATAAATTAAAGCTTCAAACTTTTTATGTTTGATGTTCAAAAATTTTCGGTCACCATGAACGTTATTCACCATCACTATCAGGTTTCCCCTTTGACTGAAGCGGTAATCTTTACTCACCCCCAATTCCTCAAGTACTTTCCTTGGTCCGATTCCAGAAAGCATAAGAAGTTTTGGAGTCAGAACGGTGCCGGCGCTTAGGATCACTTCTTTCCGAGCATCGACTATTTGGTTCTGGTACAAATTAAGAAGTCATATTCTAAATCTGATATAAAATTTATTGAACGACGAATGATAAAATTGTTCTATGCTGTTCTCTTAACACTCTACCGCCTTATGTCACTCACCGGGAACATAACTTTCAACTTAAATTATACGTAAACTATTGAGTGTAGCAGCCTGAGTACGTTTGTACGCAACAGAGAACATTTTAAAGTTGTTGTACGTGGCACCGTGGCAGCAACCATCAGTGCAAGTCATTTTGCGCTCACTAGAACGTATCCTTTGTGGGAAGTAGGCGCGTGAAAATATTGCTCCGGTTACTCGCGTCAGGCGGTAGAGGGTTAAATATGCAACTGTTCCCCATGGTATTCATACGAAAGTGACTTGATATGATTAACAAACCGACCGTAATATAAAAAAATCACAGCATTAATATCTGGTAGAGAAGTTAATAAAGTTAATATGTGAGAGATATATTCAAAGATTTATAGCCTGAGAGACGTTCTTCTCTGCTTGAAATAATTACCTTTCCTTTGAAAGTATACTGAACTCCCACCGCTTTCTTATCTCGGTTAAAGAGTATCTGTTGAAGAATATGGAATGAAATAATTAATTTACTACACTGATATGTTTACATTCTCGAGATATAAAATACTGCATCCTTCATAAACAATAGTAACTCATACAGTCTGAATGAAGCATAAGTACTGAATAAACATACGTCGTTATTTGTTTAATTTAACAAATGCAACAAGCTTTAACGCAGACAATTACTATTGTTAAGAGATTAGGGATCGAATTTAATCTGGGGCCATACTTTCAAAACTCGCTAAGTGAACGTAAGTACTTACGCTCTATTTTCTTGTATACGATTAGTGGATTTTGCTTGAAAGGCCGTCAATGATTGGCTGACAAACTTACGATCTCTTAACTTTTTTTTGAAAGTATGGCCCCTGGTCCCCAACTCTACACTACAAGGGGATGAAATCGCCTGGATTGACTAAAACGATTACGATGACGAAGAATAATTTTAATTTTCGTCTTCGAAATTTAATTTTTTTCTTAAAATAGACATTTTTAATTTTCTTATGATGTATAATGGTTGTATCGGACAAAATAAGTCAATGGAAACTGATAGTGTTTTAATTTGAGTAATATTTCCTGAATTCTCTTCATTATTGCGCAGGAAAAAATCGGCCATTGATAATCTTATTTCAATTTTACACCGTTCTCATCAATATAGTTAATAAACTTCTAGAGCCCACTTATTCCGATTAATGTTTCGTGTAACATTTTAGTTCTCACTTCTATGATTATAATTAGTTATACTCGGTGTCATATATTCCAGAATATTCTATTATATCGCACCTTATCAACCCTGGCGCCAGGTAAGATGTGTAGATTCTTCCTGCCAATGGCTGGCCTCAGGAAAGCTTCCGATGCAGAAGCCCTCACACCGCCCCACACAGTGTTATGAACTGGGGCAAATCCTGGCATGGGGCATAATCATAGTTGAACTATATAAGGCTGACCCACCGCCCCACATAGGGTTATGAACTGGGGCAAATCCTGGCATGGGGGCATAATCATAGTTGAACTATATAAGGTTGACCCACCACCTCACACAGTGTTGTGAACTGGGGCAAATCCTGGCATGGGGCATAATCATAGTTGAACTATATAAGGTTGACCCACCGCCCCACACAGTGTTGTGAACTGGAGCAAATCCTGGCATGGGGCATAATCATGGTTGAACTATATAAGGTTGACCCACCGCCCCACACAGTGTTGTGAACTGGAGCAAATCCTGGCATGGGGCATAATCTTGGTTGAACTATATAAGGTTAACCCACGAAAAATTCCGTCTTTCAGTTCTGCTTTCTTGTTACGTCACGTAGATCGAGAAACGTAAACAAACCCGTCATTCCCATGACTGATTCTTTGACTGGATTGATCGCATTTCGGTGATTGGTTAATCTGTTAAACTGAGATCAGTGACGTCACAGGCGAAAAACAAACTACATCCGCAAAAATGAGCATCTGATGGGTCAACCTTATACTAGTTCAAACATGGGGCATAATACTTCTTAGCACGAATAAAATATAATGCTCATGGACATTTTTGCATCATTAAAATCAAGCTATTAAATTATTTTATTAACAAATGATATTGTTATAGATGCAGGACCTGATATGATAAAATGTTAGGTGCATATAATTAAGTTCTTGAGAATATGATTTAACTTTTGGAACGTCATGCAATAGTATGTTGTCTCCGCTCTTAGTAATTAACATGCAAGTCAAATGGAGGTCCTGACCAAAAAAAGGAAAATAAAAAAGACTTAAATGTCTTGTGAGCTCGACATTTGTGAACAAATAGTGGTTAAATAAATTCGGGCAGTGAATGCGCTCTCTAACCCACCATCTATTATTCCTACATTATTTCATTATTTCAAGCCAAAAATTTTAATCGTGAAAATGGTGTAGCTTTACCTGCATTTTTCATACAACTAGTCAGCCAATGTCCTTGATATATTCAGGTATGGTTCATATTCAGGTATGGTTTAAGTCAAAGTAAGCACATCATAGTATCAAAAATAAATATTAGATTGATACAAATAAATCTTATCTTGCCTAACATGAAGATGAAAATAGCGTGAAATTTTGAGCACCTAAAATTTGAGACTTGAAAATTTTTCAAAAAATCACTGGTATTAAAAATCTGGATTTAGTAGACTAGCCAGGGCAGCTAATTACATGCATGCATGGGTGGTTTGGACAGCGTTTGTGAGGGAGGTGGGACTCGGAAAGTGCGGCCAAAATTATTGAGAGAAAAATAAATATAAATAAATATGAAGGAGTTTTTTTCTGGTTTTCGTCGATATATAATGTGCCGATTTTACTTAATCACATGGACGTCATAGTTACGAGGATTTGTTTAAACTGTTCGATGGACTTCTTCAGAAATCCTTGAACCATAGAAGAATGGTTTTTCTCATTTTAAATTTCTCGACAACCCGCAATGAAGTGAAGCTGCGGCGGTAGGTGTCGAGCGAGATCGTGATTACTAAAAAGAATAACCGGACAACGATTGACTGTAGCTAGTAAATTGAACTTACTCATAGATTTAAGTGAAGCCCTGTTTTGTTACGTGAGCGAGCAATTGCGGTGCATTTACCTATGTTATTTGGGCCGTTGGGGTACATCGGCAATGATCAAGCAACTCTTCAAGGTCACAGATTCCTATGAAATTACATTGGTCACTTAGGAAAGGGGCCCATATTTAAATTATGAATTCTTAAACATGGGAAAAACCTCGTTTATGTTGAAATTAAAATTTATCCTTCTTACCTATGTTATCTGGGCCGTTGGGGTCTATAATGTCGAGTCCCAGTTCCTCAGCGACGGGACGGATAAATTCTTCCATCTTGGAGACCTCGCTTGTGGTGTCGACGAGCATAGGCCCTCCTTTGCCGTGGTATTCATCTAAGAAGAATTAATAGTTGATATGAATTTGCTGTGCATGATTACAATTATCAGCGTCTGTCGTACAGTGTAAAATAACGTGAAAACAAAATACAAATGATAAAGAATAAATAAATAATAACTTCTGGTAGAGTGGTAATTTAAAAAAAATACTGTATTCAATTAATAAAATATCTACAGCTCGATAAAAAAAATGTGTCCTACGTTAGTCATTTTTGTGACTCAATATTATATGAAGAATCGCCAACATGGAAAACCGAGAATTATGGAGTGTTATCGGTCATATATAGAATTCGCTTCCTCGAATTTTCGGCCCACTTGAACAGAAAATATCAACGCTAAGAACAGTCTTGGGCGCAACGGTTTAGAGATTAAATAACCGCACGCAGGAAAATTACTGATTTGGTAGGTTGGATGATGGCCATCGCTTGAATACCTTCATCATTTTCAAGCTACACGCATTATCCGAACAGAAATCTGGTAACGACAAGGCTTCTACCCCAGTCACTAGACTTGGCTTATGGCCATGCATGCTGGGTCTGCTCGGGCACCCCTTCATAATCTGCTGCTGGTCTGAATATTCTTTTCTACTTTATAGTGTGTTAATTGAGAGTATGATAAGGTTAAGAGCAAGCTTTTTAGAAGCTCGCAAGCTTGCAAGCTTCTGGTGGCTGCGCCTAAAGCCCTATCAAAGCTGAGGTAGAGCGGCTGATTTACATACTCCCCGAGTCCATGGCGGACCTTTAACTTGGGGGACCTGCATCCTAATTTTGTCAGGATACCCGAATAAAATTTTCCAGTTTACCGCCTCCTTAAGAAATCGAAGATTCACCTGAGTGTTTTGTTTTTGTTCCTCTGAAGTCCTCAGATTTTTTAAAATAAGGCAGGAGCGACGCATGGTCCCAGCCTGGGTTGCCGAGGGCGCTCCAGTTATCGTAGTCGAGTTTGGCGCCGCGGACGTAGAGCCCAAAGTTGATGGTCGTACCGCCACCCATCACGCGTGCCACGATCATCGGGATGGTCTGCTCACATAAAATAACAAACAATTCATGAAAAATAATGCGAGGGAGGGAAGAGGAAATTGGCTTCAGCTAATTACTGATACATTTGCTCAACTTCAACCCTAGAGACTACGCGGATGACTGCATTCGTAAGCTTTAATGCATAAACATTGAGGTGAAGTCCATATTCATTGCACAGACACAATTTTACTGAGCACTGATTGAAAAATTTTCGATCAAAATCTATCAATGTCGCTTTGAGTGCATGTACTCCCAATAGCGTAGGCTTATTTTTCGTTCATGAAATCGACTTAGCAGTGATTATATAATTGTTTGAAAATGTGTTCCAGGCTTTTACAAGACATGTTGCTTCTGAAAATTTAGGCTTCACAGTAATGTTAAGCTTGGATGATACTTTCAGCAGCAGTTCGGCAATGAGCTCGACCATACTATGTACTCTATGATTTTTGTAATTGTTTTCAGTTTTATAGTTAGGCGATTGAACAGCTTGCAATTTTCAGAATTCGGAAATGCATCAATTTAGTATGCTGTTTTCTTTCTCGCAAAACAGCATGCCATTATGTTTTTTGTGTAGTGACTCGTACGCATATATACGCATCCTTTTTGTGGGATACGTTTCGTCGGCTATGAGGTATTGGTTAGTAAACAGCTCTGTTTTTGTCTGTTTCATCTTCAACTATAAGTCCAACAATAATGTGAAAGAACGCATCATGTATATATTTCTCTTCAATTCCCTGCTTTCCTTGTTTTTTTCTGCTATTTTCTGAGTTTATCTCCAGTTAATTTACAGCAAGTCGTTGCAAAGATGTATTGAAACGAAGTACAGCAAAACCCCTCCTGAGGAAACCCCTGCCTTACCACCGAATCACCTTAGGAACCGTCAGATATGAAAAAAATTTGCTCCACTGTTCGATCGTGGGCTGTTGCACTACTCCATAGGCTCTACAAAAAAAACAGTAAATCTGTTAACCACGCTAATTAAAAACCATCGATTAATAACCATCGATGATGAATTGGACATCATCAAGAAACATGTGGCTGACATGCTAATTGTCGAATTGGTCAAGAATATGGCTGGAATTAAAGTACGATATCCACAATCTTGGGTCAGAATGATGCTTTAAAAATATTAGCATCTTCAAAACCTCAAAATATAAATAATATTTCGTCAGCCAAAAGTAAGAACAGTATGTTCGTGAAATGGGTGTTTGGGACTCCAGATAAGAATTTTTTGATTTATTTCTATCTGAAAAATGAGTTCGTTTTACGAACGAACTGCTTTACGAACCGAGTTCCTGCATGAATTGAGTTCGTGAAGCAGGGCTCCACTGCATATGTATAGACTATATATAGAGTGTCGTTCTAAAGTCCACACAGTTCTGCATGCTATCCATTGGCTCGGCAGCCATGGTACATGCGGATAAGCCAAGTGAAGGTTCGGTTACAGTTAGAGGTTTTAGGATTGCATATCTAAAATAGAATAGATTAGAAGTGTCGGCACTGAAGAAATAGGACCGTGGCCTGTTGCCGATTCTTCTACTTTTCGTGACTTGATTCCACAAGGGATCCGGGCCATACTTTCAAAACTCGCTATGTGAACGTAAGTACTTACGCTCTATTTTCTTGTCTATGATTGGTGGATACTTTCAAAGCTCGCTATGTGAACGTAAGTACTTACGCTCTATTTTCTTGTCTATGATTGGTGGATTTTGCTTGAAAGGCCGTCAATGATTGGCTGATGAACTTACGGTCTCTTAACTTTTTTTGAAAGTGTGGGTCCAGTTTTCTGTTCATATTAGCTTCACTCATAAATCGATATTTCTTATTTTATTTATCTTGGCAGGTTTATTCGTCATTTTGGTCTGAACTCTTTCGTATACTTGTGGCTTTAATCTATTTTCTGATCTGGTATTCTTTTAATTTTTGAACTGATGATGGAGCTTGTCACCGAAACGTTACCGAAGAAGATATGGTGGAGTTTTTTGAAGTTTTCTCGCTTTAAGTACTTAGTTAAAACTGAATTTTTTTGGTGACAAACTTCCTTTTCACAGCACAAACATTGAATTCGAAAAGGGACATCAGTTGAGCACGTGAGTAAACGGTAAAAAGACGTACCTCCCAATGCCGAAGGTACAATTAAACTTTTCCTACCTGGTTTTTGAGTCCCAATAAGGAGTTTTCACGTGAGGCGGTCTTAATCCAGCGAACGTTGTCCATGTCCGCGACGTATTGGAGGAACGCCAGTCTGGGTATTGCGGTCTCCAGGGTGGCCGACGGCCCTTCCTCCAGCAGCAGCACGCGGGCGCTGGTCTCCGAGAGGCGCGACGCTACCACGCATCCCGCGGCGCCCGCACCAACTGACGGGATTATTTACATGGAAGTCGAGTGATATTTTATATATATCGATTGAATAATTTGAGTGGTATTTTATTTAATAATCATAGCATTCAGTTGCATGCTGGCGCTGGTCTCTGAGAGGCGTGACGCTACCATGCATCCCGCGGCGCCCGCATCAACTGACGGGATTATTTACATGGAAAACGAGTGATATTTTATTTAATAATCAGAGCTTGAAGATAAAAATATCAGTTGTGCGCAGGCGCGGGTCTCCGAGAGGCGCGACGCTACCACGCATCCCGCGGCGCCCGCACCAACTGACGGGATTACTTATGGTAAAAAATTGAATGTGTTTCGCATAGAAGACGAAAGTGGACTACCGTGGACGCAATTATTCACATATAGAGAGATATTTTCATAGAGTCGAGAGATATTTTTACAGAAAAATCAGAGCTTGAAGGTAGAACTATCCACTGCAATAGGACACGGAATATTGACAAATAACTTGGCGTCACTTATCAACCCTTAATCATGTCAGAAACAAGCTCAGTGTCAGTGAATCGAATTAGTGGAGCGCCCAGCTATGTAACGGTCGGACGAAAATTTTTTCGGTCGATCAGTCTGTATCCTGCTCTCAGAACAATGGTTGGGTCAAATTGTCCAAGTAGTTACACATTTTCTGCGTGTAGCACTGATACGTCTTTTTTTTCTGGCCAAACTGATTCTATATTACCTCCATAAACGTATAAGCGCATCGCTATTACGACTAAGTAAATTTGGGTTTTATTAGTCTTAGGTCTCGAGCGGTCAATTAATGAGGGTTGGCGGTTGGATGCGAATTTAAATGAAGGTTGATGATGGGACGACTTCGATAGTAAACGAGGTCATGAACTGGGCTGGTGCCCTTAGCCCTTAAGAATAAGCCCGTAGAGTTTGGGGCATAAGGCTAGAGGGAGGGAGAGGAAATAAAGCTATATGGTATATTACCTGGTACTCTACTATTAAATATGCGTATAATATGAATAATATCATTAAAAACTGGATATCGGCTGCAGATCGGGAGCATTAGACGTATAACAACAGGGAAACGTCGGACGTCCAGTAATGAGCTGGAATATTAATGGCTCAATAGGATGTCCAGAGCGACAATTAATAAAGATAAGTTATCGTAGGCTTATTAATTTCTATAATGTAGGTTATCACCATCTTTGTATATGTTGTGCCGAAGTCGCGGAATTACCGATTCCATGGCATCGGCACCAGTTTGCCGAATCTGTGGAATCAGCATTTCGTTGCTGATTCAGAAAATGGGACGTCATTACATTAAAAAATTTTGTCTGACTGACCTATCCCCAGTTTCCTATAGTACATATATACAGATTCGACAGATTCGGTAAACTGGTTGCCGATTTCGCAGAATCGGTAATTCCGCAATTTCGGCACGACATATATATTTTTTTAAACTGATTTTTTTAGCTCTGATTTTGCTGGTTAGTAGTGCATTTCACCAACGATGAAGTCGTAGGCTCCTGTCGCGGGAAGGTCGGAGTCGAAGTCCTGAGGCCCCGCACTGAAGGTCAGGCTCAGGAAGAACCGCAACGCCTGGAGCACCAGCTCCTTACTAATTACGAGATAAAAGGCATAAAAATAATAATAAATAAATATAATTATATAAACAATAATAATAATAAAATGAAAATATTAATAAATTATAATAATAAAATAATAATAAACTACATTATTTTTCATAAATGTGGATAGTATCAAAATGCGCCAATATTCAAATCATGATCATAATTAGCCAATTTTTAGTTCAATTTACAAGATCCCTGTTTAATTTTTGTATTCTAATATTTGCATTGAACTTTTCACCTCTTTGCTCAGTTTGATTAGTACAGAGGGATGCATTAAAATTGACAAATGGTTACAGATGCGGTGAATGATTGTTGAATGCATAGCTTGCGTAACTAAAATAAAGCCTTCATCATACAACGTAGTAGTAGATTGTAGCGTTTCCCTCAGTGCCCCCTCACTTTGTGGGAGGACTTTCTTAATTTTTTTCACTCAAAACTAAACTTTATTCGACCCACTATCATCGGGATGCACTGGAATTGCACACCATAGTCTCCCTCGTACGGTTTTCGGTCAGACAAAAAACTAGTATCACCACATACGCTGACTATCAGCAACATTATCAAAATTAAAAATAATCTTTATCAAAATTTGAAACATAAATAATGCTACATTGACGTACGGAAGCAAAACGTATAACGTGAGAATCAAATCTTCTTCATGAAAAATGCACCTTTAGAGACGTTTTATTGGCTGAAAATAGTCGTATAAAATTCGATAGATAACAGTAGAGCGTCTAATATAAACATTAAAACTATAGTCAGGTGGTGCACACGATAAACTCTAGTTATTGGGGTACGATCAGCTTCTAAATTGATTTCATCCGTCACGTTTTAAAAACGTCATTAAATGAAATATTACGACCATCAATAGTTTTTTACGATATTCTCAGAATACTGCAATAATACAAAACTAAACACCAGATAAAAACGGCAACGAAATTTTTCTTCATTTTATATGGGAGCTTTCTCTCTTTCCTCTAGTAAAAGTTTAGCCAGAGACGCAACCGGTCGTCGGTGCGTTATTTTAACTTATTGCCACGATTTGGCACTCCATGAATTTTTTAACAAACGCAAATATTTATTACGAATATTGTCTGATACAGGAATAAGAATTTATGCCTGGTATAAGGATCAGTGATAAACCTGCTTGCAGCGGGGTTTGGACGTTTGACTCTCAGCCTAGATTAAAACTGTTTAATTGCAGGTCACTTGATAATTTAAACCCGAGAAAAACGCTGACAAACTTATATAACGCCAAAAATCACTAGTCACGTTGTTAGTCCCATGAAGAAAATATTAGATTTACGATTTTTTTCACGAGAGTATGGACGCTTGTGAAACTGAAAAAAAACTAACGGAATATGGCAAAATTAATTTTATTTTATAAATTCCAATTAGGACTTAGGCGACTCAGATATACAGTGTTGGAATTTTCTGTGTTCAAAATGTATGATTTCCAAATATATAAGCAGGACAGAACGCATAACAGACGGACAAGCGGCTCGGAAAATTGAAATGTTAGGCAAGCATTTGTTTTCGTTAAAAGAAAGTCATTTTTAAAACATAGCTTTATTTTTATTCCTTAAACACTTGGTATATGACATTTTAATATCACACACCTTGTAGAAGAGGGCTTGCACCATTAGTGCTGTTATTTTGCCATCGCAGACCCCGATATTTCGGTTAATTTGTTTGTCATTTTATTAATACTTCATTAACAAAATATGTTTTTGTGCTTCCATGATACTATTTAGTGCTACGACGAAACTGTTTTGTGCAACAGTGATACTGTTTTGTGCTACGACGATACTGTTTTGTGTAACAATGATACTGTTTTGTGCAACAATGATACTGTTTTGTGCTACGATGATACTGTTTTGTGTAACAATGATACTGTTTTGTGCAACAATGATACTGTTTTGTGCTACGATGATACTGTTATGTGCAACAATGATACTGTTTTGTGCTACGATGATACTGTTTTGTGCAACAATTATACTATTTTGTGCTACGACGATACTATTTGTACTACGACGATACTGTTTTGTGCAACAATGATACTATTTTGTGCTACGACGAGACTATTTTGTGCAACAATGATACTATTTGTGCTACGATGATACTGCTTTGTGCAACAAGGATACTATTTGCGCTACGATGATTTTTTTTGCTACGACAATACTGTTTTGTGCAACAATGATACTGTTTTGTACTACGACGATACTATTTTATGTTACGATTATACTGTTTGCTTACCTGATGTACAGATTTGCAGCCGAGATGAAGAGAGCCAAGCTTGTAATGCAAAGCAATGTCTTGAGTTGGCGTCGTGAGAACACATCCCCAAGCATCTTTAAATCCGTCGTAAGGAATCAAATCCTATCAATCAGACGTTATATTGAAAATAAATGCATTCACTGGCTCTGAAATCATTGAGCAGAAAATGAGCATTTGTAGATATCTTCTTATGGCGAAATGTAGCATCAATTTCGCCATAAGAAAGTACATATACAATAAGTCTCACTTGAATGTTTTAAATAAAATTTGATCATTAAATTCTTTCCGTCAATGAGCGTAAGTGAATCATCAATAGACGTAAATGATTTGAAGTATTGTCAATAAAATGAGATGCATGTCATACTAATGCTAAACGCCAGCTTCATTAGTTTGAAGGCAAAGATTGCTCTTCTTGGGAGACCAAAACATTTGCAATCCACGTGTTTTTTGTTACAAAATGAGACAACAATATACGCCTAATAAGTAATTGGCAGTTCTCATAAATACAACGGAATTATGTTCGCTGGAAAGCTGCATGACAGAACAGGTTTTCACATGCAGCAATATGATAGCACACTTTAATTTCGCGAGGTTTCAGCCTAACATTTATTATAGTGAATTATGAATTAGGTTTTGTGGGTTATAATCAAATGACCACAAAACCGAGATACTGGGTCATGCTATGAGAGTGGACGTTCAATGCTATAATTTTAAAATTTAGATTTAGTTCGGTGAAATTTAGCGAAATTTGCTAAATCACTTCATTTTCAAACTAGTAAAATTATCTCGTTAGATTTTCGCAAGCAAAAACTTGCATTAAGCCCAAATTCAGGAGCAATGTTTATGTATTAAATCTTTCGAGCAAATTATCACTAATGAAACATTATTTTCAACGCTAGCCTCATAAAATTATCAGCAAATCTTGCCAGAAGCACAAGATTCCGTTCACTCAAATAGTTAATGTCACTCTTTGTTTTGCAATTATTAAGAGGAAATTGATGGAAATTGTGAAATTGTTTCGGATGCAAAAAAAAAATGATGGCAAAACAACACATATGTATACTCTTGCATTTTGTAGTATTAGGAATTTTAATTAGCCTATATGTATAGTATACTATCAGAGGCAATTCAGTTTTTAGTTTTCTGCCTCATCACGATAATTTTTTTCGTCCAGTTCTTTCCTTTTCTTAATATTATCGATCAGTATGTTTTAGTAGCCTTCAGACAGACACGTGTGGCAACCAGGTTCTGCCTTAGCAGATAGTGCGGGTTTACAAACTGGTTAGGACCAGTTAATTTAAATTATAGTCTCGAACAATTCCATATTATTCTGGGATATTTCTGAACTTCTTTTCAACGTAAAAAAGGCCAAGGTAACTGTCGATGCATTTATATAAATATGATCTCAGGTACATATGTTTGCCCCACTGCAACTTTGGTACAAATCCAGAATGCACATTAAATTAATATTGATGCGGTCAATACAGTAGACACTAGACTTGCAATGAAATTTTCTCTAAAAACTGTTCATTTATGAGGCTTGTGGGTTGAGTGGATCGGATATAAAATTTTTATTCTACAAACTTAACTGAAAAAACGAACCATCTTGTTTGTCCACATATTGCGTTATAAAATATTGTCTATACGGAGTGAATATACTGTTTTTATTTGACACTTAATGTTGAGTAATATCAATAGAATTACAACGGGCAGAAAAGATTTAGTTAAATTCACTGCTATCCTGCTTGAAACACGAAAACATAACCGTGCATACTTGAAAGCCGGGGCTCCATGCATGGATCGTTGCCATGACTGAAAGCAAAATCCTGTTGCGTCCGGAAACTTCCGCAAATCCCAAGTTTATTTCACATTCGATTAAATATACATGAATTTGGTTCTCCAGGAACGACAATATAAAATGCCCCGCAGACACAACCTGTGTGAGCTTTTTATGAGAGTTAGCTCTCAGGAATCAATAAGATATTTGTTTTTCTATTTGTTAGAAGAAAAAATTGACCTTCGATTCCTAATTAATTTCACGTAATCACTATGAAAGCACTCGTATATTCAGTGTAAAACCACCGAACCAATCCTCGAGCCAGCCAATAACACAAACTTTTGTTTAGGTACTGAATTTCGCTCATGTATGATTTAATTCGTATGGCCATTGCCATTCGGGTTACATGAACCACCACCGCCAGAGGTTGGAGAAGCACTGGTTAGTTGTCAACTTCCAGCCTTCCAGGCCGGCGTGGTCAACTGTCTGAAAATGTTCATAGACTCCTAACTAAAGCTCCGTACACACGTTCAAACTTATCGTCAGTCTTGTATGTCATGCCAGGTTTTACCGACAAGATTGACGCTCAAAGTTTGACGTCTTGCATGACGGGTGGGCAGAGTTTGAGGTTTGACAAACCTGGAAAAGACGGACGGGCGAGACCTTTGGGTTCATGCAAGACTGACAATAAGTTTGAGTGTGTGGACGGGGCTTAAGACGCCATGCAGTGGAGTAATAAGCGCTAGTTTGCTCGTTCAAGTCTCTCAAGGTCATGTATCAAGGTCAAGGTCATGTATCAAGGTCTCAAGGTCAAGTCTCGGCTTGAGGGATATTTGACAGCCACAGTAGGCAATTCATCGAAGCTTCTTTCGTATCATTCTTCTTTAACTTATTAAACAGCTTTTATTGAACCCTTATTCCTTAACAAGAATTTGATATGTGATTAAAACCAAAAATAATAAGAAAAAATAAACCGTCAAAATATTTTTTAATTTTCTTTTCGTGCTTTTCATTGGGTTGATTTTCTTACCTACGTTGAATTTCTGAAGAAAAGCTTTTAACTCATACGCCTAAAAAAGAGGGTATTAAATGAACAGATGAACGATCATGAACGTGATGAAGGATGGGCAGATTGCGTGTGACAAAAAAATTGAGAAATCATTAAAATGATTGCGAGTCGTCAATTATTAAAGTTAATCAAGGCGAGTAAAATTTTTTGTGACAATTGCATTGGACTTTTACTAATCCTTCGTCAGTATGACTGGAATTCAGAATGGTGAAAGGTCATAAATGCCTACAGTGTTACCATAGATATTGCATTCAGGTGAATTTGAGTTGATGCCACCACCTCATTCTGGGAATGAGAAGTCTTCTTTATCACTAATTTATTACACAAAATTAAATTATTTCGGTTATTATCAACAAAGCGATGCGCAGCATGGTTTTCAGTTTGCGATTCCCGCTAGATTCTATCACCTCTAATCACGGACTAAGGTATATGGATGCAGTAATTTCTGATACTGTCTTAATAATTAAAAAACTTCATCTTGGGGCAAGTTTTCAGTTTAGGATTTTCAAACTTGTTCCTTTGTTAAATATCCCCAATCCTGCTTGATGATGTCGGAGGCCTTTTCAGCAATGACGTAAACGGTACCCATGGGGTTAGTGGAGACCACCTCCGGCATCACCGAGGCGTCCACGACACGAAGGCCTGACACTCCACGCACGCTGAAGGTGGAGGAAAGTATTTTAAATGAGTTTAATTGTAGCCCAAAACTTGATACAGCAAGAAAATTGTGATATATACACTTTTCTTTTACCGATGCAATTAATAATACTTACCGCACTGTGGAAAGGGGCCATTTTGCATGAATGTGCGGACACACTTTGAAACGGATGAAAATGAATGAGTAAGTTGGATATAGTGACCAGAAAGAAGAAAGGATAAAAAATTTAATAAGGAACCGACTGAAGGTTCTAAGTGCATAATAAATTGGCACCCAACACTCCCAGCTCGCTATAGGTGATGCAGTTTTAAAATAATTACTTTTCCATATTAAGTCTTAAGAAGTCAAAACTTGCTGCAGCAAGAATAGTTAGGGGATGAGGATTACAGAAGGTGTGATTTGCTGTGCAAGCCAATTTTTTTAATATACCCATTATGTAAATATCATGTGTGCCATTGTCCATCCATTGCAACTAACGATCCGAATGTGACATTGTTTGTGTCTATGTTTCTACGTGTATGTCCTAGGTTTGCGAGTATGTGCCTGTGGTTACGTACGCGTAAGTGCGGGTGTAACCTCCAAGAGACGAATGGTCACGTTCCGGGGAACAATCCTTGATTGTTCGCTACTGCCCCACTACTAGCCGGAAGTTGTCAACAGTATTACATCAGCTTGCCCAACAGAGGGCAGTTTTGCGGTACGCATTACCGTTCCCCGGGGCTTATATATATTGTGGGGAAGACAAATTAAAGTGCCATGAGAACGTTTGAGGGACCAAGGAGGTGCATTAGTGTGGCCTGTTACTCATCATCCACTACAAATAAGAAACTAATGAACTGAAATAAAACGACGTGAATATACTGCTTCTCCCTAACCAAATATAGATGCAAGCCCGACTCTGCAACATGTGCCGTCTAGGACTCGGGGAGTATGTAAATCAGTCGTTCTACTCGTACGTCCGCCTCGACTCAGGGTTTAAGATCTGTGCAGCTTACTAGCTCGGTATGTCTAGACACGGCCAACACCCCTAATCTCATGCCACTATAGAGTCGGAAAGGAACTGATTTCGACCGGCTGGCCGAGGATACAGTGAATAACTTTAAGCCGAATGTAGCGACTCCTGGTCAGAAGCCTAGACGGTGCCTCAATTTTGTTGGAGAATGCAATCCTAAACACGGTTACACTTGAAAATTTGAGGATGACAAAAAGTGACGCAGAATGGAAGAGGGAAAATGCATTTACAGCAGGTAGCAGCAAAATGCTCGCTTATAGTTACGTGGCTGGTGCATTCTTTGAGTTGAGTTTTGGTTGGTTTGAAAGGCGAGAGTGGATTTGTCGAGACTCCGAAAAACTTGTGCAGAGTGTTAAGGAAAAAGGGTTATATTCGCGTAATATGAGTGGCAGAAAAATAGGTATTTTTGTTCTACATTCACACAAAAGAAATTTGGATCAATGTATATTATTGGAATATTAGGTAGCGCGCATGTGGCGTGACTATGTTGGGTGTGGCAGAGTCCTACCAGGCCGACGAAGAACGACAAGAAATAGCGGACCACTATTCTTGGGGCAAGTAGTTCCATTGCCCTCCTCTAGCTGCTAATTTGGCGTCGTCTTTCATTCGTACGATGAATGAGGCGAAGAACAGAGTACAGCTATCATGGCACTTTTAATTAAACTGTGCAGTGTTGTTTCTTTGCGGTATTTGTAGGGAAGATGAATGGGTTAAATACTCTGGGTCGTGCGATATGATTGTGGACCATGTTTTGTGCTATTTCACTGATGTACTGTATCAACTGCGTGAATGTTACACTTTTTGTTCTGTGCTTGTACAGAGGCGCAGTGGCTTGCATGTACATGAGCAGCTGCTAAACTCATGGCCGGTAGGAAGGCGCTTCGTTAAAGTGAACGTGAACTTCCCTGAACACTTGAACGCTTGCACAGAGGTAGAAGGTATCAAACCCAGATAATTATCTATTCGATATTAGTTTAATATTCTACTGATTCACCTGAGCCTGGGAGACACGACGCCCATTGGATCGGTCGGCGGTGCCATTTTTGCGGTGCAGCAGAAGTGCTCGTTGGGCAGCGCCATGTGGCGGGCGTAGCACTCCCAGTAGCCGTCGGTCTTGTTGCCTAAATGCGCGCATGCCTTCAACGTCTGTGAAATAAAATAATTATAAGTTGCAAATTTATTATAATATTGCAGGAAAAGCTCGTTAAAATATTTTTTGATAGCATAATAGCATTCTTTAGAGAGCATTTAGAAAGCATACGTACATTAACTTTAGAAAGCATACTAGCTGATTCCCGCAACATTTTCCATGTTTCCGCATACATTTATTAGAGTATCGGCGCAGAGATACCTAAATGCGTGCACGTCTTCAACGTCTGCAACAACTTATGATGCTACATCACTTGGGCTGCGAAATCTCAACAAAGTTCAATTCTAATTTATTTCAAACGTTACTCAGGATATTTAACTTTAAATTTTCAATTTAAATTTCAAATTTCTCTATTTCATCAAAAGTGTTGGTGAAATAGAGAATATTTTATTTTATTCCCTTTTCTTAGGCAAGTTTTAAAACCCACTATAGAGTTGCCTAACTCAACAACTGTCAGGGGTACTATAATGCAATACGAAGACAGCGCAAAAATAACAATAATCATTCGAACGGAATTGGCATACTAACAGAAAGTAAACCAATAACGAAAAGAAATGTTAAAGTAACTGATAGATAAAAAAATAATGTCAAGAGTGGCAATGAATTCATTATTCTCGTTCTGATTGACATACCAAATCCGGCTGTGGCATTCGTATTTTCCTCAAAGCTTCAGAGTCCATGATGCGTATCAATTCTTTAACACCTAAAGAGAAAGAAAACAAAATTAGATCAGATCATTCTCATTTGCATGTGATAGTCTTCCAAGTTATAACAAAAGACGTCCTCTCTTGGCGCAGCTACATCCACGGATACTGATGAAATCATTTATTGTTAAAATACGATTATCCAATTTTTATGCATAAGGATTCTGTCCATCAGAGAGTACAAGAGTGTCTTTTATTTCGGGGCCGCAAAGATCGTGGATTGCTTCAAACCGACGCATAAATAAACCGACTCATAAATATCCAACACGCACAGCTAAAAATATTTGAAATAAATCTCACTATCAAGTTTCAAGTAAACAAACCTTTCAGGTGCAGTTTTAGATCGTCGGGTGTTCGTAGACATTGTAGTGTACGACTGGAAGTTCGATGGGGTAAAAATATTTTATATACATCTCATTATCTATCACGTTTCAAGTAAACAAACCTTTCAGGTGCAGTTTAATGTCGTCGGGATGTTCGTAGACATTGTAGTGGACGACAGGAAGGTCGAAAGGGTTTTTCGATGTGATCGCTATGTATCCTCTGGTTTTGGGGCGACACAGCATTACCATAAAGAAGAGGACGGGCTCGTTGAGAAGCGGACCGGCAAATTGAGAATTAATCTATAAAGGCCACAGAGTATTAAGAGAACGCAGTTTTAGTTTGACTATATATACGATATCTCAATAGATAGATTTCCTCATTTTTTTATCACACCGCGTTTTTTACAGATGCCCATGCAATTTGACTTTAGCACTATTAATCAAGAAATAAACACAATATTGAAAGTCATATGCAGAACCATGTGAAGAACATGTATAAATAAATATATCATGTAGAAGTGACATATAAACAAATAAAAGCAACTATACATTTCCAATTATCGGGACAAATAACTTATGACGACATAACATCATATTTAGAGAAATCTGTCCCAGTACTTTCAAAGTCGCTAAGTCAACGTAAGTACTTACACACTATTCTCTTGTCTATGATTGGTGGATTTTGCTTGAAAGGCCGTCAATGATTGGCTGATGAACTTACGATCTCTTAACTTTTTTTGAACCTCGCCTGTCGTCTAACCTCAGGTGTGTAGAATGGAATCTCTACGCCAACTTGTAACCCCATGTACAGATCAACGTCGGGCCTGTCGTCTTACCTCAGGAGTGTAGAATGGAATTTCTACGCCAATTTGCAGTCCCATGTACAGATCAACGTCAGGGCGACGAGGGTTGCTCCCGCCGACATTGAGGTAAGTGTGCATATGGGGTCCGGGCGGCATGGAATAGAACCCTAAGAGATACGATGCAAAGAAAATTTATTATAGAACTGCTGCTGGTTCGCCATGTACAGCCTAAAAAATTCCCCTGGTATACCCGTTGATATTTTTATAATTTCAACTGGTATTTTTAAAGACATTACATAATTGCTGGAGCAAAAAACACATAAAAGAAATTCAGGCGCTTGTTCGGTTACGCTTTATCGTAACAGAATGTTCATCTCTGTAGAAAATGGGGTCGTCAACACAAATTTTTTCATGTTTGATCATGAACATTATTGTTATTGTTTACGTTATCTTTATTCCAAACATCAAGTCTGAACTCGAATTGTTATCTATATAGGCTGGCTTGCAAACAAGTTAGACACGGTGTGGAACTCGGTCCACGGTGCCGAATATTACTCGCTTTTTGAATGGGGTTTTGCCAGGTGAGAATATGTCAGATATTTTTTCTATTGATAAGTATTGTTTAAACTTAGTGGTTTTCTTCCAGATAAGGATCGCGTTGGCATTTTCGCCACGAGTTTTTGTTGATCAAAAATGATGGCTAAATTTCACCATCGAAAACCAAGAATCCGCTCTTTAGATTTTTGATAATGCAATACAGCATCGTAAATGAACATGAATGTAATAAAAAAATGTTGATAGTAGCGGAATATTTAATCGAAGAAACCCTACCACCTAATTGAAATGTCAGAGTACATCATGTAGAGACTGAAAGGATGATCATGAATGTCCTCAACAAGTATTCTTTGGTGTTATTCGTAAACAATAACTTCAGTATGGCACGTGTATGGCCTCGATTTTCTTTTACATTTGCTATTTGCAGTTAAAATGAAAGTGAAGCCCAATGGATCAAAGTAAATAAATTTGATGTAGTCTCAATATCACCAAAAAATGCACTGCCCTAATATGTTTGATTAATTAAAAAAATTTCACTTAGTCTTGCAGGGGTATCTAATATATTATATTCCATCAGCAAATCAGAATTATGAATGAAGACAAATTTATCCATAGTCTGCGCGGAATAAGGCTTGAAAACAAATAAGCAGGTATCCGTTGATTTATGTATACCTGTTTGCTTCTTAATGTAATTCACGATGTTATGAGGGCTCAAGACATCCTTTGCCGTGAACGAGAGGCCGGGTTTTATCTTCCAGTACGATGGAAACTGCACGTGAGTGTCCAGGTTTTGTCCGACACCTTCTGTCAGGGCTACTACAGGAATCTGTGATTTTGAAATGAGCAGGTTTTTATTAATTTGAGCATAGTTGTCAAAATTAGACCTATATTTAAAAAATTCTTTTATGGCAGGAAATCGAACGGGAAGTAATTTCTCGGTCAATTGTTGCCGTTATCGACAGAATAGAAGTTTACTATCAAGTTGTTGTTTGTTAATGATACATTACTGGACATGATTTGAAATTTGCTATTCATTTAACTCATAAATTGTACTTCACTTACCCCCAACTTTTCAAGTTGTTTTCTTGGTCCAATGCCGGAATGAATTAGAAGCTTTGGGGTCATAACAGCGCCTGCGCTGAGGATCACTTCCTTTCGAGCGTCCACAATGTGAGTCTGGATACAAAGATGCCACTTTCAAGTTTAACAAGGAAAATATTACACAATTTGCCAAAAGGCAATGTAAATTTGAGCCAATTTGCAATTTTTGATGCTGACTTTGGACTATGATCAAACGCACCGGGGAGACACAAAGTAAAGCATGAGTTAAGATAAATGTAACGAACAATAATTTTAAATCATACCTTAATCATTTATAGCAGTTCGCTTTGATGATTACCTTTCCTTTGAAAGTGTATTGCAATCCCGTCGCTATTTTGTCCTGGTTGAAGAGGATCTGCTCAGATATAACAAATGAATTAAGTTGTTCTAATGGAATACATTAGGTATTTCTGAACCATCGTGCATGCTGTCATATTAAACCTACATCAGAACGACGCATGCCTTATCAAATAACGCAAAGCAAAATTTAGCATTTGATTTGTTTATAATTTGTTCAACCGATCAAACTCAATATCATCATGATATGATGATTGTAAAATAGTGTTGCCAGCGTTAAATTTTTTTATTTTTTTGCCTATCTTCTCATTTATGGAAAAAATTCCCATTTGTGCTCGTCATGTCCGTCCGTCTGTCTGTCCGTCTGTCCGTCCGTGACCTCACGTTTTCGTCGTCATTGAGAAAATGCGCTTTCTGTCACTCACTGCAGTGAGTACTGAGTTATATTTTTTTAGGCTGTGCCTTGACAGTGCGGACTCGATCACGACGTGGCAAATTTTCTTATGCTAGTTGGGTCTCGAGCCCAAAACTCTCTACCCTAATCTTGCCAATCTTAACCACCTGACTACCTCATGGATCTTACATAATGAATTTGTGATCAAGTAAATATATAATTTTAACCTTTAGAACGTTTTCGGGACATAAGCGCAATTCGAGCCCTTGAGAAAGGGCATAATTTGTTCCCACAGTTAATGAACTACAACTGGTATGTATCTACGCGGCATGCAGGCAGCATTTTTTAGAATGAAAAAATTATAGACTCTTCCAATCAATCATACCTCCTAATGAAAAATTGTGGGCTTGAATAGCACAACCACTTTGTCTCACGAGATCAATGTTTAAATTGCGAAGCTTAAGAAATCATAGCGGACGATTTCTTGTTTATAGTTGATGGGTGTATCTTATAAGCCTTTAGTGATTGGCTGAAGGAATAATGAAATCTTAACTATTTATGATAGTAGGGCATCAGGTAGGAATTAAGGCTACAAGATTGCGAACGACGAGAGCGGCAACAGCCACCATCACACACATAAAAATCAAGGCTGGGAAGCAATCTACCTCTTGGAGCAAGAACCTAAGTAATTATTATTTCACATTGTCGATATTTATGAATCCCAGATCATGGAAGACCTTAGTGGCTGAGTATTAACAACGGACAAGCGACTTATCTTGAGAATGAGATGAATGAAAATGAGATAGCGACTTATCTCATTCAATCATTATTCGATGTGAATTATTTACTCAATTGACCACGGATCCCCGAATTTTTTAGGGCTCAGATGCGTTAAAAACTAAACTTAACTGATTCCCTCTATACTTTGAAATTTTCGCCAAGAAATCTATCTATTTCCAAAGGAGTGACTGAAATGCAGTAGCGGATGTTTTTCGATTCGTGATTTATTGTCGTATGTTGAATTTCATTTTTGCTATATCAATCAAATCTGAATTCCGACAGATTTACGACGTCTGTATCAGTTTCATTCAGTGACATCTCAACTTGTAGAGCAATCGCAATATTCATCATAGCAGGTACAACCGTACAAGCGTATTTTTCTAGTTCGATCGCAAAGCATCGCTTGCGCAAAGAATCCATGAATAAAAAATGTTGTAAAAAATGTTATTGGAATGTGGAAATAATATCTGGCTTATAAATGTGGAAAAATTAACTGGCGACTAATAAAATTTTCAGTTACTTGATTTGCCTTACTTTGTCAACTCGGGCTCCAGTTAGAATGCGTAGGTTAGGTCGGCTCAAGACAGGCTTCAGGAAAGATTCTGACGCCGAAGCTCTTACACCTCTCCTTATGGTGTTGTGCACCGGCGCAAACCCTGAGAATTGTACGTAAATAGTCACAGCATTTTAAACTCATACTTAATCTTTAGAAATCTAATTATTCACTTTGTTTTCGCTGAAAAATAAAAAAATTAAAAGTAACAACAACTGGAGAAATTTCCTGTTCTGTTTATTAGAGGCCATATTTCTATCTTATGACCATGAATCCCTCATGTTATTTTTCCATATTGATGCCGAAATAATGGTTATAGGTGTGCGCCAACAGTTTATACCTGACCAATTGTCACAATAGAATAAAAATAATCGCACTAGAAGTAACCAAATTTTGACACATATGATCCCACTTAAAGTGTCCAATATTGTAAAAGTCTAATCATCCCGATTACCGTTATGAATTGCAAACCTTATGAATGCTAAATAATACAACCTCTTTAAATATACATTTTAAACAGAACACAGAAATCTCGTTTGACCTTCGTATCAAAATATGCAAAAACAATTTCGAATTTTTAAAATTTGAATATTTATAATAGATATTTAAATTTTGATCCAACCCTTTGCTCTCTATCGAATAAAATGTTTGGGATAGGTAATATCCTGACACGATGAGAATTGTAGATAAACACTCGAAAAAACCTTCATATCTCTATTCAGCGCCATTCTGCCAACGCACACAAACATAGACCTGCATACAAGTATTTAAGATTCCTCTCAAAACAGAAGTTGTTATGCGTTATAATTCTGCCCAAATTTTAATAAACAAATATAGTTTTAATAAGCACAAAGTTTTTAATATACAAGTGTTGTTCTCAAATCAAATCGCATCATTTGATATTAATCTTAATTCCTGACATGGTGTCAGGACAAAACAAATCCACGAAAATGGTTCAAAATATTCAATATTCATCTTCTTTTAATTAAAGTTGTGCCGATTTCGGCATTATTTTAGCGCATTATCCTAACAAAATTTAGAGCCGAGGGCGGCTCTGGATTAAGGAACGCCTAGGACTCGGGGAGCATAGACCACCAGCTTCCCTATGCTAACTTTTTGGTCTACATTCCGGTCCCCGAATCAGACAGCTACAAGCGCCTGGGCCTATACTTTCAAAAAAAGAGTTAGGGTAGTTTCGTGCGGATACAAACGTTAATTTACCAGTCAGTACTAATATTTGATGTACCAACGACATGCAATGCGCGGATTATTTAAATTGATCGTAATGACACTGACTTGTGATTATTTATCATAAATAGAACAGGATTTGAATTCAAATTCAGAAGTTATTTATTCAAACTAAATGCTGCTACAACTCGTGGATGTTTTCGGTGCGGATCACACACTTACTTTGATGCTTGAAATACCGGGTTTGTAAGATTCTGTTATGATTACATGAATAATTGTACATTAATACGGATACTGTATTAATTGTACATTAATACAGAAACCGTGTGAACACATCTTTCAAAAACCATAAGCAGCTCAACAATGAATGAAAATATGCATAGAAAAGAAAGAATTGAAAGTTTTTAAACTTATTTAGATTCTCTTTACTGTTTAATGCGTAGCTTCTTTTTAGTAGAGTTTGTCAGCAATAGTTTCTATGTTTATTGCACTAAAGTGCATCTGCAATGATCAAGCAACTCTTCAAGGTCACAGATTCCTATGAAATTACATTGGTCACTTAAGAGAGGTGTCCACATTTTAACTAATGAATTCGTAAACACAGGAAAAACCTCGGTTATGTTGGAATTAAATTTATCCTTCTTGCCTATACTATTGGGACCGTTGGGATCTATGATGTCGAGTCCCAGTTCGGCAGCGACGGGACGGATGATTTCTTCCATCTTCCTGACGTCGTCTGTGGTGTCGACGGTCAGAGGACCGCCTTTGCCGTGGTATTCATCTAAGGGGATTAAAGGAAATTATTGACTATTATGTATATTATAATATATACATAATAAGTCTTATTATTTTATTACATAACATATTATAAGGCATATTATTATTTAAGTCATAATATTATATTATATTATGACTTAATGATTTTGATAACAGTCTTGCGCAGTATATTAAACTGCGAATAATAAGGCATTGAATGCTCAACCGTGACTGCCACTCTGAACAACAAGAAGACTCGCCCGAGAGTTCAGTGACTGTCCCTCTGAAGAACTAGAAGACTCACCCGAGAGTTCAGTGACTGTCCCTCTGAAGAACTAGAAGACTCACCCGAAAACTATTAAATTAAATAATTGAATACATTTAATTTTTTTTAGTGAATGCGTCTCGCATTAGGCTAGAAAAGTTGAACATTTACTAGAGTGAATCAGTAAAATACCGGATATTCTGAATCAGGGGTTCAGCCCAAGATTCACGGAATGCTATACAACGATTTCTATAGCTTTTGATCTATTGTTATTAATTGTACCTTAATTATTGTAGGCATTTTCGTAATTTATTCAAACTTCGAACGAGCAATACAATATTTCAAACAACTCAAATCCAGAGACATCATAGACTAAAATCCTTACACATCATATACGCGAAATTTGCGAGGCTGGTTATCATATTCGATAGACATGAAATTTTACGACCAACGTACTAAATAATTTCTAAAAAACCATTACATCATATAAAATCGTATTCTTTCTTGTGTTTAAAATTGCATTCATCTAAATTCGTTTCTATTTGTCCTTTGCATCAAAGTCTTCGATCTCCATTAATATATCTTCGTCTGAGCTTCTGTTATACTGCTAATAATTTTACTTCGTTAATATAATGTTGATATTCTACCTTATTTTGGTTTTTGACTCCCAACATAGAGTTTCCCCGTGAGATGCCCTTCACTGTGCGGAAGTGGCCCGTGTTTGTGGCGTACGGCAGGAACGCGAGTCTGGGTATGGCAGTCTCCAGGGTGGCCGATGGCCCTTCCTCCAGCAGCAGCACGCGGGCGCTGGTCTCCGAGAGGCGCGACGCTACCAGGCATCCCGCGGCGCCCGCACCAACTGACGGGATCATTTACATAGAAGTCGAGTAATATTTTATATAATAATCAGAGCTTGAAGATAAAAATATCAGTTGCACGCAGGCGCGGGTCTACGAGAGGCACGATGCTACCACGTGTAACCGGAAACACCGCCTCGAAGTCGAAATAATTATGGGTAGCGTGCCGAATTGACGGTGACTTCCGTATTGGTTTTAACACAAGGGCTAAAGAGTCGCTCTTTGGTCCGGCTCTAAATTCCCTTGCGTTGGAGAGAGGAGGAATGAACACGAGGGACTTTTCGTAGTATATTGGTGATCTTCAGGCGATACACAAATTCCATTGTACAAGGCACACAATTTATTATTCACTATAAGTTCAAAAGCTCCGGGAGACAGGATATCAACTTCGGGGGTACAATGTTGACGAGTCCTAATAAACTGTCGAGAACCATAAAAGCGGATAGCAAGGGTACAGGTACGAGCTGCACCACGATGCCGACAACCACACAGGAACGGAAAGCACGGGTACAGGTACGAGCTGCACCACGATGCCGACAACCACACAGGAACGGAAAGCACGGGTAAAGGTACGAGCTGCACCAAGATGCCGACAACCACACAGGAACGGGGTGGCAGTTACGCCTCAAAAGCACGACTATTGAAGGGTACGAGCCTCCAATAAGCCGCTGACAATTTACTCGAGCGCAGGGGTTATTAGCCCCGACGACACGAAGGTGCGAAAAGAACGGCTGTTAACCGCCCAACGCAGACAAAAGCTGCTACTATGCATGAACTCCACCTATGCCGTTATTAGTCCGTTAGTGGAACTCTTTACGAGTTATTTCCAGAACTACGGTAGAGTTTATTCTAGCAAGCCCAAATTTGGCTCTCCTGATTAAGAGTCGAAACCGATGCGCCCCAACCCAGCACCACTGAGCACACACAACTTCCACTCGCCCGCAAGGTGCGACTCAACCAAAACAATGGCAACACGACACCCCACCTATAAAGAACACAAAACAAACTGTTAACACTTTCTAAGTGCAAAAAAATAGATAATATAATACAATACAATAAAGTCATCATAATTTTAAACATCTGGCAAACTAATCACAATTAAAAGTCGAATAATCCTGAACTAATTCTAAAGTGACCGAACTCTCCATCGTTCATGACTACCTAGCGCGCACCGTCTCCAGGCCAGGAGCAGCTCAACCAATCACGTTGGAGCTATAACATTCAGTCTCGTCCCAAGACGCTAACAACTAAATCCTAAGAATCAACAAAATAATATCACAGTTAAACGAGATTCCATATTACAGTCATGAAATAAATATATGTTTACGTATTACTTAGTCATAAATAAATTAAATCATTGAGTTAACAAAATAATATCACAGCTAAATGAGATTGAATATCGATGTCTCAAAATCAAAATAAACTCGCATTACTTAGGCTTGTTCTAACGCAACATATGACATCAAAACTCTAATATTATAATGAAGGCGGATCTTACAAGTCCAGCCAATACTACGTTCTAAAAAAATATTTATCAGAATTCGGGTTCCGTCACAGACGCCTCCCGCGGCGCCCGCACCAACTGACAGGATTATTTACATGGAAATCGATTGATATTTTAATAATCCGAGCTTGAAGATAAATAAATCAAAGTAAATATGAGCGTATATGTAAACTAAAAAACTTGACTATTTAACAGAGTTTAGATGAGGAATAATAACAGAAATTGAGGCGCTTTTTGAATATTTTGAATATTGAAAACATGAGTTCACAACCAGCGGAATCGAGAGATTTTTATACAAAAATCTTAGCTGGGTAAAACTATTGGCTTCGACATGGCAACAAAATTTATTGATAACAAATGACTCAATTATTTGTCTACAAGTAAGTTCATGAACTATTTTGCTATCTACACGTTAACTTTGAATGCATAATGAAGTTTTAAACGCCCGTAAAGTTCACATCGCCTATTGATTTAGAAAATTGGCGCGTTATTTTTTCATTGAATTTTTTGAAGCCGACGTAGGAAATACATAATGGGTTCTTAGAGCTCGTATGCACACTGTTAAAAAAATCACCGTTAAACGGTATTATGCCGGCGTTTCAGTAACCGACCGGCACGTGGAAATAAACGCCATGCTACCGTTTTTGCTTCAATTTTACACTAGAAACCCATGTAACATTCGAAAAAAATCTACCAAACGGTTTATTTTCACGGAATGGCTGATTACTAGAACGCCGATAAAACCGTTCTTTGACTGTTTTTCGAACAGTGTGGTGTCAAAATCTGAACGTTATTACTCTTGTTAATTTTGAAATCGCGAGACTATAGGATTATATTAAAGAATTAAGGATTATATTATTATTAATTCTTAATATAGGATTATATTAAGTCGAGGGATTATATGAAAAAACTAAAATTTAGATTGATTTATGATTAGATATGATTAAATTAATCGTAATAAAATTGAAATGTGAGAGGGTCGTTTTTTCATCAATTACCTTCGTTGGAGATTTATTATAGCTGAAAAGATCTTTCGATAAAAGGATTCTGAAATTTAAGGGATTTTCTTTTCCAAGAAATACCGAGTTCTACAAACATTCATTGTACATTTTAGAGCGCATTTAAATGTCCTCGTTGATGACAGGCAATTCATATATTTTGGGCTTATGCGAAAGCGTGCCATACAATACCGATTGTATCGGTATATAAATTACTTCTGCCGGAAATTTGATCTACAGTGGTTAGATTATACGGCATCGAATAACGGGAGTAACACAACATTATTGAAAAAATTCATCATATTGTGTATATATGTCTATAAAAATCATGGATACCACCATAAAATGTTGGTTTTTCTATAGGAGGCAGATATCAGCGCATTTATCCAGAGGGCATAAACATTAGGCAGAAGCTAGAGCGAAGCTCGTATGCATTTGTCTTAAGAAGTTGTTAATGATGATTTCATTTGAGAACTGCACAAGAATAACCTACTAAAATGCATACCTATAATTATTACATAATAATTCTCAAATTAAATTAGGCAAAATATCGGGAAAATTTTCGCAAAAATTTCGCGACCTCAAGACGTCATGGGGAGTTCGGAATAACTTGAAAATAGGGGTGATAAGTTAAATGCAGATCTATATTTGTACAGGGTTATTTTAAATGATGGACCAAATTCAACAGGTTCGTATTATTCAAGTATGAATTCAAAACTATTAGTTCATACAATAGAAAGATTAATATTCAGAATTGTTTTTACATATTTATAAAAGTTTCATTTGTCCCCCTTGTGCCAAATCTTCGATCATTTCCCCCTTGGAAATGGCTCTACACTTCTGACCGCCTCTACCAGCACCTCTGGTTGATCTGAAGAACCGTATTACTGCTACGGTGCACTCAGTAACCGAAGATAAGCTTTCTCGCGTGTGGGACGAGTTTTGATACCATTTAGATGTTTGTCACTCAGCACAAGAGTGACACATTCAACATTTATAAATATTTAAAAAACTATGAATCTTTCTTTTTCCAATGATGTATAGATTATTTATTTTGAATTCATTCCTAAATAATACGAATTTACTAGATTGGGTCCATCATTTAGAATAACCCTTTATATAGGAGGCAACAATGTTGGGGCTTGTTGGAAAATTCATTAATTATGTATATTGCAGATTTCAACACAATATGTTTACAACAGCAGCTTACCAACGATGAAGTCGTAGGCGCCTGACGCTGGGAGGTTGGAATCGAAGTCCTGAGGTCCGGCACTGAAGGTCAGGCCCAGGAAAAACCGTAACGCCTGGAGCACCAGCTCCATACTTGTAACAATTGAAAAAAAATAAAAATTCATTGTTTCCCGTCCATATAATGAAAAGATTCTTATAATCAGATGATTTTTGGCAATTGAGATGCATGATCATGTTTTTTTACAGAATCTAGTTTCCCGTCCATATAATGAAAAGATTCTTATAATCAAATGATTTTTCGGCAATTGAGATGCATGATCATGTTTTTTTACAGAGTCTGGTTCGTATATACGAATAAAAATATTGTGTTTCTCGTCCATATAATGACGAGATTCTTATAATCAGTTGACTTTTCAGCAATTCAGATACATGATCATGTTTTTTACAGAATTTGGTTCATTTAAAATTTGGTTCAAAAAACTTTAAATACTTGAACTCTAGATAGAAGTAAAATTAAATATTTATAGATTTATGGCAAATACGAGTGAAAGTATTCATTTAACAGAAATGTTTGATATTATTTCTCATTTAACCGTCAATCAACTTAACCGTCACGGCCGTCAATTCAGATCGGTTGAATCCAGGAATTTGTAACAATATATTGAAACGTATAAGTATGCAGGATTGATCTCGCGAAAGCCAAGGCTCTACCTAAACAAAAAACATTGGGCTCATACATGGCATTTTACAAACTTAATTTATTAATTGTCAGTATTATCTTCAATGGTATTAAACGTGAAAACTATAATCGAAAGGTTTCTACATTCTTTTGGAGCTAGGAGGAAATCATATTCATGACATTTCTTTTTTATAGGAAACAACCTAAATGGGTGGATGCAGTTCAAAATGGGTGGATGCAGTTTTGCCTAAAATTTGAAAAAATATAATAAAAATGTATACAAGAATTTTGTCTCTGCTTATCTTTTTCTCTAGGTATTTAAAAAAACTAATGGGTAGACTTTCGAGCTATTTTAATTGCCGCTATTTTTTGTAATGATCGGAGAGCTCGGGTGAGGACAGTATATGAATTTTACTTTATGTAAATCTAGTCAAATATGCGGACGCTGCAAAGTATTTGGCCCAAATTTGTTTAGCAATTCATCAAAAATCACAATACAGTTCCAAAAAACCCTTCCACTTACTAGGGTTGAACTGTATCCCAAAGTGTAATAAAAAATATAACTCAGTACTCACTGCAGTGAGTGACAGAGCGCATTTTCTCGTCGACGAAAACGTGAAGTCGCGGACGGACGGACAGACAGACGGACGGAAATGGCGAGCACAATAGCGCCTTTTTTCCATAAATGAGAAAATGCGCTAAAAAGCAGAGGGCTGCAGCGTGATTTATAGAGCTGTTTTATGGGAGGTCATGTGTTAATTTTGACCCTTAATAAAAATTGAAAATCTAACGCAAATGCAGGATTAAGGTACTATTCTGTCACGTTATCAGTCACGTGATCTACAGCCCACGGTTCTGTCAGTGAAGTAAAACATGCACGTAAAGCTTATTAAAATATGACGGAAATTCTTCTCAATTGAGGAATGAAAAATTAACGATTTTCGATCATATCCATCGGTGAATTTTTTTATAGAGTTACTAAAATGGCAAAAAATGAAAACAATTAAGAGAGATCGCATTCTCAAACCCGCAAAGGGCTCTGAAAATCGAACGGGTGAGGAAGCATCTGTTACCGTAGAAACAATGGCATTTAAACGTCGGTCTCTTACTCATTTCTTTAACTTGGAGAGAAAATACGCCAAATCTTATTTTTCTCTACACACCAATTAGAAAATATCCCATATAATTTTATTTCCCGTACGTCATCACGAACTTTTTATTAAATGGAAATTTGGGAAATTTAGAACTATTCGAAACTAAATAAACTAATCATTCCTGTTTAAAAAAACGTATGAAATTAAATGCAAAGATTCTATTTGGTTACCTGCTCAGACGAGTTGCAGCTGAGATGGTGATGGCCACAATTGCAATGCTAACCAAAATTTTGAGTTGGCGTCGTGAAAAGACTTCCCAAAACATTATAATATCTGTCCTATAATTAAGGAATCAACAGTTCAACAGAAATGTGTTGAAAATGATCACATTCACTGACCCTGGAATCAACACGCACAATTTGGGATGGAATGACGTGAACCTGAGGAACAATATTCTCGTTCTACGACGAAATTATTATTAAATTATTTCGAAATTATTATTCTACAGTTGCGACGAAATTATTCATACACCCATTCCATATCAATGTTTCCTTAAATAAATCGAAAATGAATGAATGAACAAGCCAAAGATTTGAATGAACTAAGCACTATGTAACAGAGAAAATAACACTACATTTCCAGCAAAAAATGTTATTTCAAAACATTTTAAAATGCTAAATTAGCGTTTATTAGGCCGTAGGCCTGTCGCCGATTCTTAACATCGCAGAACATTCACAGCATTTTGCGGTCTCGAACTCGCAACTCACTGCTTCAAATGCATTCGATGTAGTGCTTAACCGCCCGGCCTCCTTGCCGATTCTGAACAGAAACTGGCGCACAGAGCTGGGATCGAACCCGCGCCTCTCTGCGCCAATCCTGATACTCTGAACTCTAACCTCAATCTCTAATCTTCTCAATCGAGTTCAAGTCGCTGTTATTTTCTGGAAAAGTCACCTCTATTTTATTAAGACAAGTGGTTGTAGCTGTCGAATCATTATCTTGCTGAAAGATCCATCGTCGTCAAAGACTAAAATTCAGACCAGATGTTTGCAGATTTTCCTTCAAAATCGATATATAAACGTATGAGCCATGCTTGACTGTTGTGATTGTATTCTTCGGAAGGAAAGCCTCCCATTTTTATCAACAAATCTTCTTCGTATTATTATGTCCAAATAGCTCAATTTTTGTTTCGTCGTTCCATAATAATTAGTTCCAAAAGACTTACAATATTTAAAGAATAATGCTATGGATTTCACTGGACGGCGCTATTGCTGCCCTCCGCTATAATGTAAATAAAGAACCACCACCTCCTCATCACCCACCTGCATAAACCCTGACGGGTTCTTCCCCCTCTCTCCCAGCCCCAACTAGACCCCAATTACATATACAACCTTTCTAATCATTCGCAATGAGCCTTTTCATATCCTACTTTCTTTTCCATTTCCCCTTCTACTTTCTGGCCACCCTGCGCCACCTCTTGTTCTCTTCCACTCTTTCCTAGTGGCACCGGAACAGCAAAACTCATGGAACTTCGGCTTGTACATTCATTAATTTTCGAGTTATTCAAAAAAACGTATAAAAGAAAGGGGTGTACGGAAAATGTCGTCGCTAACTGTAACACTTCGCAAATCAATCAGTATTAATCTCGCCCTGAGAAAGTACTGTCACGACATGCATGGTGCACTAATATTACATAATAAATAAATAAATTCATTAAGTGGAGTGAATTGGCACTGGATAGGGATTATTGAAACAGAGTTCACTCGCCCCCGCTCATCAGAATTTTTCATACTAGAAAAAATCTATCCATTTAATATTGCATGGTGGCTCTTCATGCATTGTGATGCTTGGACAATATTCTCTTAAATTATCAGTGACTGTCCCTCCGAAGATATAAACACTAAAATAAGTAACACCGTCTAAATTGTCTAAATAAACACAGTCACACTAAAATCCCATCAGTGTTCAAGTAGTTGTAACATCCCCATAGTGGAATTTATCATGAAATTGGGAAAATATCAATTGGGTTAATTTGACACCAATTAACTAATTTATATAATTTAATTGCATAGAACGAACATCCTGAAAGAGCCATACGAATGCGCTAAAACTAGAGACGCATCTGTCAGCCTAATTATTAATTAATTATAATTAATATAATAATTAATTATTTACCTTAATTAACTAATCATCATTATTAATCATAAATCATCATAGTAGCAAAAAGATGCACAGAATTAAGCGCCAGATAAGTTGATCGAAGAGATTTTACTGGCGAGGACTTTTATAATCAATTTCAGAGAAATCGAAAAAGTACTTAGTAAGGAAATATAGTTTCATTAAGATTCAGCCGCTGTTTACTGTTTCTGTGCAATTTTCGCGTTAATTCGTCTGACAACACATCCGTTAGTATAAAACATGTACATAGAGCATTCAATTATTATTTACCAGGAGAACCACAAGAATTTTGAGTTCACTTCAGTAATTGGTGCTTGCTCTTTACAAATAAAAGTTGCATTACACTTATATAGCGACAATTTGATAACACTTTTGCACAATAGTTCACATGTCTTTCACTAAAGTGCGGCAATGTCTCTTCATTATTCACTGGCGTTTGGATGAAGTATGAACGCGTTTAAGAACAGACTAGATAAAGCTATGGAAAAATATATGTTCAGACTTGAAATGCCTATAGCACCATATTGAATCCGGTGGAAGTCTATAGTAGCTATTTCAAACTATCGTCAGTCCTGAAAAGATCCTGTCAAATGACACGATTTTAGATCTATGAACAAGGCACGAAAAGGAAAAGAACTACACTTGAGAGCCGACATCACTATGTTATGTGAAGTGCACCATCGTTCTCAGGGTTCAGTGGACACTGTTCTGTTCCAGTCAAGTAGACTATGAGCGCCAGCAAGGGCATGCAAGACGCGTTGGTTAGGCGAAAAAACTTGAACCGTTCAAGGTAACGCAAACTGCCGAAGGGAAATTGAAGGAAGCCCCGGCATTAATTATTTACGTAGTACATGTTTTAATTTTCTCAAGAAATGCAATACCTTTATGGGATGTTCGCCGATCAGTCAGTATTTTCTTACCGATTGTGTCCTAGGTTTATTTGTGTGCTTCCTTTTTAGCGCATTTTCTCATTTATGGAAAAAAGGCGCTATTGTGCTCGCCATGTCCGTCGGTCCGTCTGTCCGTCTGTCTGTCTGTCCGTCCGTGACTTCACGTTTTCGTCGACGAGAAAATGCGCTCTCTGACACTCACTGCAGTGAGTACTGAGTTATATTTTTTGCTGAATGTTGCCGGGCGTCTCAAGGGATCTCACTGAAGTTGCCTGCAAAAACCGAAGGGCTTGTCTTGTACCAGTCGATGCAATTTATTAACACTCTATAGCACCAAAGTCTGCGAAGTAAATAAATGAATAATTCAATGCACTTGTTGACGACCATAATATAGTAAACTTGGAGTGAAGACTTTAATTCTGACCTTTCCATGCAGCTTAAATCCTGATTCTTTCTTAAAAGAACAACAATTATCTTCATGTGAGTAGTAATAAATAACATGCAACGAACGTATCGACCTGCAGCAAATCTTAATATTTTTAAAATCTATACACTAATCCTTCAATTTGTTCATTCACACCACATCTTGACGTAGCTCTTACCCCCTTCGGTTTTCCGCTGTACAAACACCTTTCTTTATATGACTTCCTCATATGCCCTTCTGTAAACTCTCAAGTAAAACGACAATATAAAAATTAGAATAATAAAAGAATACAAAACCGACATAATATCGCAACATTATGATTATGTAGATTATTTTTATGGCGTTACGAATATCAGTGTTAGAAAAATTCAGTGTTAGAAAAAATTCGGTCTATGAGACATTTTTTCTACTGTTGAGTGGCAATTAAAATTCAATTAGTCACTTGGTCACCAATGACTCGCCATTTAGATGACACTCACGGCTGCCTTGAAGCTGTTATATTGATAGAAGAATTATCTAAGTCTTATTGTGATGAAGAGAAGTTGAATTTTTTTACATTTTTATTGCTTTAAAACTATGCACAAAGTCAGTAAATTATTTACAAATTGACAGCAGGAGACTCGTCCTTGATGATGAGCTACCAGGACGATGAAATTAATCTCAGAGTAACAATTAAGTTTCGATTATTAACCATATATAATATACAATACGTGTGTTTACTTATGTTATTTCCGAATTTCAATTTCCAGCGTTGTAATAACTTTTCACCTACTTAATTATTGATAATAAATATTGCATATTCAAAACGTCGTAAATTCTAATAAAATGTCTTTGATAACCTTATATTTGAACTTTCCAGTCCCAAAAAAGCCTGGCTCGCTAAATATAGAGACGCAATAAAAAATCGTCCTTAACCCTCTACCGCCGTATGTCACTCTCCGGGAACATAACTTTCAACTTGAATTATACGTAAACTATTGAGTGTAGCAACCTGAGGACGTTCGTACGGAACAGAGAACATTTTAAAGTTGTCGTACGTGGCGGCAACCATCAGTGCAAGTCATTTTGCGCTCACTAGAACGTATCCTTTTTGGGAAGTAGGCTCGTGACAATATTGCTCCGGTTACTCTTGTCGGGCGGTAGAGGGTTAAGATAAACACTCTGATCTTAAATAAAACTTGTATCAAAGAGCAGCTTCTGCCAAACTACACTAACTCGAGTACGCCGACTTCATTGCACCAAGAGTCTGTGCCACCTGCACAACAGAAGTCTTCAAATCTCAATTAAAAAAAAATTGCACCAAGATACCGAGGTACGATCGAGGTCAATGCCACTGGGCGGCGGTCGCCGCACTGTTCGAAAAAAACGGTAAGAAACGGCTTCATCGGCGTTCTAGTGGCCGCGCTACTTGAAAATAAACCGCTTAACCTTTTACCAGATGTTGAAAGGGTTTCCAGGGTTAAATTTGAATAAAAACGGCCATACAGTGTTTCTTTTCACGTGCCGGCGGGCCACTAGAATACCGGTGAGGCCGTTTAACGGGGATTTTTCTTACAGGGAGCCGGGCTTCTCCATAAATCGTGATTTACGATCGATATTCCCGATGAGCTACATCGATCTACATGCTACGATCGGAACTACTACGAGTCGTAGCGCGTAGTTAGCATACACGTTCACAGCTACCTGAACCTACGTGCTGTAGCGCGTAGTTCCGATTGCTCAGTGTGCGTATATATGAATGCTTAAGTTTTGAAATCCTAACGACACTGACGATAGATAACAAAGCTGCTTGGGATAATTAATTTAACTGCTAATATTTACAAGCAGACCACATCATTAGTCTGGCCATAGGAACTTCGTGTCCTATCGCGTACCCAACTCAATGCAATCCAACCGAACCCAGCCCATTACAACTCTAACTCATTCAACCTAACCCAACCAAAGGCAACCCAACCAATTCATCCAAACCCAAGCTAATACAACCCAACCCAACCTAATTAAACCCAACCCATCTAAATTTAAGCCAACCCAACTAAATTTAACCCAACCCAACTAAATTTATCCCAACATATCTATTTAACTAAACACAATTCATTATAACCCAACCCATTTCATTTCAACACAATCCATCCCTATTCAGTCCAAATCAATTCAACCCTAATCAGTACAACCCAATCCAATTAAACCAGCCATATAAAACGAACCTAATTCACCCCAATCCTATTCAACCTAATCCAATTTAATACAATCCAGTTCAACCCAATCCAGTTAAACCCAATCCAGTTAAACCAAATCAATTCAACCCTAATCAGTACAACCCAATCCAATTAAACCAGCCATATAAAACGAACCTAATTCACCCCAATCCTATTCAACCTAATCCAATTTAAAACAATCCAGTTAAACCCAATCCAGTTAAACCCAATCCAGTTAAACCCAATCCTATTCAACCCAATCTAATTAACCCCAATTCTATTCAGCCCGATCCATTTCAACCCAATCTAGTTTAACACAACCAAATTCAATCCAACCCAATTCAACTTCACCCAACTTAATTAAACCTTAATTTAAACTAAGTTAGAGTGCATCAGCACGAAATAGATTGCATTAGAACGCAATAGATTGCAATAGAACGCAATAGATTGCATTAGAACACATTAGATTGTATTAGAATGCAATAGATTGCATTAAAACTCGATAGATTCAGCGCCGACATCACTATGTTATGTTATGTTATTAGATCTTCTGTGAACAAGGCACGAAAAGATCAAGAATCGGCGACAGGCCACATCAGGCCTACGCTTTAGCGCCGACATCACTATGTTATGTTATGTTATCGTTATGTTATGATTGAATTAGAACGCAATAGATTGCATAATAACACATTAGATTGCAATAGAACGCCATAAATTGCATTAGAACGCAATAAATTGCATTAGAACGCAATAGATTGCATTAGAACTCAATAGATTGCATTAGAACGGTGATGGCTGTGTTGACTGGTCTATCCGTAGTTTAGGATCAGTTATTCACGATCCAACCACAGTTTACGATCGGTCATTGACACACGAAACAGGAATATTCTGCCCGAGTTGACGTTTTTCTATGTTATTCAACATAGAAAACGATTTTAGGTGAGTAACTACTCTATTTCATCAAAACGTCATTCTCGTACATGCATGATTAACATTGTCATGAGGAAAGAATATCTTATTTTGATATATAAAAAAATATCATATATCGGTCTTACTTGGAATCCTTGCTTATCTAAATTTAATTAAGTTGACAAGCTTAAATTTTAACTGATTAATTTTGTCATTACCTCATAATAATTTAACCTGCCCTGAACTATTGAGGTAAATTCAACAGGACCATGCAATAGTTTATATGAGAAAGTGTTTCGATGCCACCAGGATACTGAATGAATAAACTTATGTAAGTCAGAAGCTTTTTGCTCTAATGTACATTGTGCTCTCTCAATAGACGGGAAAACTCACTTAATTCATAATATATATATTTTTTAATTTTTGAAGTTTCATTGCACTTCTAGGATAGACCTTCGTAAAGTTTAGAACAGCCGTAAGATATACAAGGATATACAAGCGGAACAGGATGAAAGCTAAGATGCGTTTCAATGCAAACAGACAAATCTTTACATTTAATTACCCGCGAAAATTTAACTGGCCTTTCTCATAGTTGCAATAGCATTAATGTCAAGCCGAATTGCACCATCTCAGCCACATCTCTAGCGTAGATGTTTAAAATGCATAAAATTGATTACTGATGAACACACACATTCTCACAGACGTGCAGTTGCCTTGGGGAGTTGCTAATAGATCATGTGTTCTGACTGTTCCATCACAACCTTAATTATTAGCTCCTGTCATGCATTGAGAGCTTCGCGCGTGGCAATCCAATGCTTACTCCTTTAATGTACACGTAGCGCCTAAGTACACGAAGCGGCCGAGGTGCGCGAAGCGGCAAAAGTACACGAAGCGGCTTAAGTACACGTGGCGTTTTAAGTACACGTCGCGGCCTAGGTACAAGTGTCAGCTCAAGTACAAGCGGCGGCCTAAGTACATGTATCGGTTTAAGTACACGTGGCGGCTTAAGTACACGCTACGGCCTAAGTACACGTTACGGCCTAGGTGCACGTAGCGGCCTAGGTACACGTAGCGGCCTAAGTACACGTAGCGACCAATTAATCGTCTGTGATTGGTGGGTTAAACTTTAAGGGGGAGGTATACCCTAAAATTTTCAGATTTGGCATTTTTGGGTTTTAATCTTATCTTAAAGCTGAAATTCTGCTCTTTCCAATGGTACCACTGCCATCTCTGCACGTAAATATTTACGTTCATGACGTCTCTTTAAAGCGAAGCGGGTGGGCGAGTTCTTTAACTAATTAGATATAAAGTAATTAGCTGCTGAAATCTTTGAATATAGTTTCTACTTGAGTTGTGCTGCAGAGAATGGTATATGTCTCATCGCTGTAGTTTCAAAACCCTAGGAGGAGATAGATTTCTACAGTACCCCCTTTTTTGTCCGTTTTCTATGAATTTCACGTTTTCTATCAATTTTTGCGAAAAAATCACACGAACAAAAATGTCTTAGAATTCTGTTTTACATAAGTGTACCAAGTTTCAGAGTGACCCGTACATAAACAAAAAAGTTTTTCTGGAGGGTATACCTCCCCCTTAAGTGCAGTCGGTAATTGTTTGATGGAGTTACGGTCTAGTAACTATTTATGATAGTACAGCCCCATGTGGTCTTGAATTTAAAGGATATGAATCAGAGATTCAGATCCTATATATTTAAGAAAAACTACGGGTTTTCATATTGAAGGATGGCTGATTTGATGAACTCGAATAAACTAACAATATTTCGTAAACCTGCACGATAAAGGTAGTCGAAATAATTAACTTCATTACTAAATAGTTCAATGTCAATTTGTATTACTAATCTCGTCAAGCTCAATATAAAGCCAAAGTAAACAACTAAAGAACACATCCAACTAACGAGGATCCGGCTACAAAAAAAAAAAAACTTTGACCGAGTATATTTTTGGTCGATCGAAATTAATGAAAATCAATCAATGAGGCACAGCAAAAAAAAAATAATGAACATCAATCAATGAGGCACATAAAAAAAATCAATGAACATAAATTAACGAACATCAATCAATGAGGCACAGCAAGAAAAATTAATGAACATCATTTAATGAAAATCAATCAATAAGGCACAGCAAGAAAAATGAATGAACATCATTTAATGAACATCGAGGCACAGCAAAAAAAAAATAATGAACATCAATCACTGAGGCACAGCAAAAAAAATTAATGAACATTACTTAATGAACATCAATCAATGAGGCACAGCAAGAAAAATTATCAAGATGAGGGACCTGTTCTTAAAATTGCTAATTGTAATTAGGGATCTGGCGTCATCCCCGGTGCAGCATTCGCGTCACGTCCTTTGCTCGTCCCATTCAAGGAGACCGACCGAGGCTTGGGGACTAGGGTAGGTATCTAGGTATCTAGGAGACTAGAAGCAGTGACAGGGACGCTAGATGCCGGTAGTATCTAGGAGACTATATAGAAGAGGTGACAGGGGCGCTAGTTGCCTGTAGTATCTAGGAGACTAGAAGCGGTGCCATGGGGCGCTAGTTGCCTGTAGTATCTAGGAGATTAGAAGCGGTGACAGGGACGCTAGTTGCCGGTAGTATCTAGGAGACTAGAAGCGGTGACAGGGACGATAGTTGCCTGTAGTATCTAGGAGATTAGAAGCGGTGACAGGGACGCTAGTTGCCGGTAGTATCTAGGAGACTAGAAGCGGTGACAGGGACGATAGTTGCCCCTAGTTTCTAGGAGATTAGAAGCGGTGACAGAGGTGCTAGTTGCCTGTAGTATCTAGGACACATAGAACCGGTGACAGGGGCGCGAGTTGCCTGTAGTATCTAGAACACTAGAAGCGGTGACAGGGGCGATAGTTGCCGGTAGTAATTAGGAGACTAGAAGCGGTGCTAGGCGCGCTAGTTGCTTGTAGTGTCTAGGAGACTAGAAGCGGTGCTAGGGGCGCTAGTTGCCTGTAGTATTTAGGATACTAGAAGCGGTGCTAGGGGCGCTAGTAGCCTAGCTGTAGTATCTAGGAGACTAGAAGTGGTGACAGAGGCGCTAGTTGCTTGTAGTATCTAGGGGGCTAGATATGTGCTGTTAGTATTTTGAGTCAGAAATAATTTTTTTGTTGTTCGCCAATATGCTACTAGGTACTGTATATTGTTAGCAAGATGCCAGCTTCTAAAATTTTCATGATGCCTTTGTGCTGTGTGCAGTTTAATATTCGCCTATATCCTTGTAGTGTCAGTGCATAGGATGCGATACGCTTTTCGCCAACATAATCTTAAATAAAAGAATATTTGCATATATAGCGTCCGTGTATTAGATGCTGCGTACAATTCACTTCAGAAGTTCTCCATGTCTCTGCGACGCACTGACTATTCCTATGTACATATTATTCGTATTAGAGTCCACGTGAAGTCCACGTGTCAAAACTCATCAGCTGCTCAGGAGAAATTCATACAGGTGAAAGTCTTCCATGAATTTTTCGAACATATAATCCCAATGAGTTCAACGCGACGAATGAGCATCCAATAGAAACCGAATAACCGTGTTGGTTGAAACGATGCGTTATCCGATGCATTTAAGGTAAAATCTGATGCATTTAACAGCGCTAAAGATGATGCATCTAACAGTAAAATCTTCGTGATAAAACGAAATTTTTCTGCCGCTGAGAAGTAAACGGACTGATTTGATGGGTGTGATAATAAGAATTTTTATTATGTTATTCTATTATTATTTTTACATATAAATTCGAAAAAAATCTTGCCTAGCCACAATTAAAACCAATCCATTGACGCAACTACCGAGTATACTTCCACATTTTAAAAACCCCATCTTAAATAATTCATGTAATTTACTTAAACAAACTTTTTAACATTTTTCAGTAATTTTGAAAACGAGTATAGCCTGTAGTTCGTTTTAAAATCGCGCATTATATATAGAGGCTCCAGAATATTCTACAGAAATTTTCGAATTTCCGCACCAAAATAAGCTGATGTCTATTCCTTGTACTTATTTCCAGGTGACTAGAAATCAGTGAGCCTATTAGGTTCTGGCAAAACAGGTTGCCGGCTCGTCGGTGCTGCTAGAAACAAATTAATATTGAAGCTAAAGACGGCGGCTTGAGATCCCTTAATAGATTCGAGCTCCTCTAGAGATTGAATGTTCCATTCACGTTAGCTGTTGCAGAGGCGGAGTGCTAAGGTTGTTTTTATAAAGTCTGTATACATACAATAATCATGGATAAATTATTTCAATTTTTTTATTTATATTGGACATACTTTGGTATATTCGTTATATTTTCGATTACAACCTAACGGTAATTTTTTAAAGCCTTCCTTTTATTTTGAATCCTTTGCAGCCATCTTCTTTTTCAAATAATTCAACTATTTGTACTTTTTATTTGCTTTGTGTCATACATTTTGTGCAAAATATTGTTAGTGTCATAGCAGAATTCTAACAAAAAAGATTTTTCTGAACTCTTCAAAATTAGTTACCATCGCTAAATTATTCTGGCACAGCCCTGAGCCTTCAATTTAGTGTTGAATTTTCGTGTTGATATCACAGATACACGGAGTGCAGTTCTGATGACCATGCAAAACAAGCCAGTCATGGTTTTGTGGCTGAACTCAAAAGGATTGCTGATGAAATTTTGAGAAGCTGCGGATAGAAGCGAAGAGGTTTATGATGTGCTATGCTGTGTGTGGATGTCTAAATCTGAAACTTTGCAGCATTTTTTATTTAATTTCGAGTAACACGAGTGCGCTTTGTGATGCAGATTTGGAAGAGAACTTGCCACTTCCTCCACCTTTTTTAAGGTGGAGGAAGAACTGAGAATCCATAAGATGACGAGTTAAAATAACGACAAATTTTTGCAGCTTAAAAATATTTGTTATATTTTCACCATACACACCCTCTTTTCCCCAGCTCTACAGATTAAATGATGAAGGTCAGCAAGCAATAATTGGATGAAAATAGACATTATCAGTCACCATGATTTCACTTTGCAGGCCTCCCTACACTCCAGCGTCGGCAATTTTCAAGGCTTGGGTGGCAGTTCTGCGAATCCCTTCTTCTGGACCGCACCCTCTAACTTCCATGGCTGATCAGGGCCTGTACTTTCAAAAAATTACACTGTTAGAAAAATTACTGTTAACGGTATTACCGGCGTTTCAGTGGCCGGTCAACACGTGAAAAGAAACATCGTGTCGCCGTTTTTATTCGAATTTAACACTAGAAATCCGTAAAACATCTGATAAAAAGTGGCAAAACAGTTTATTTTCACGGGGCGACCGGCCACTAGAACACCAGTGGGACCGTTTTTTCAGCGTTTTTTCTAACTGTGTATAACTCAGTACTCACTGCAGTGAGTGACAGAGAGCGCATTCTCTCGTTGACGAAAACGTGAAGTCACGGACGGACAGACAGATGGACGGACTGACAGACAGACGGACGGACTGACAGATAGATGGACGGATGGACAAAGTCTAATATTAGAGAGCGCATTTTTTCGTCGACGAAAACATGAAGTCACGGACTGACAGACAGACGGAGACGATTTAGACTGACCTGATGGACAGGCCATCACTGATCGCAGCAAACCGCATATATGTGTATGCTCTAATTATTGCGTAAATAAAATTCATAAATATGCAGAATGATCTTTTTTCACCAATATGGACAATGATTTCTTTCATTTAAATCTGTATTTATAGATCATTATTTTCGTTAATTACAAAGTTACGGCACTCGTTTGGAAGCTACAAACGTTGCGCGATCATGAAAGCAAATACCATATACGTATGTACATGCTATGTTTTTGGCGTTACTGTAGGCCCTTTTGAACTTATATAAAATGAAAATTTTTATNTGTGCAATCTTCCTGTCTCTTATACACATCTAGATGTGTATAAGAGACAGGTCATTTTGCGCTCACTAGAACGTATCCTTTTTGGGAAGTAGGCGCGTGACAATATTGCTCCGGTTACTCGTGTCAGGCGGTAGAGGGTTAAGATAAACATTCTGATCTTAAATAAAACTTGTATCAAATAACTGCTTCTGCCTATAACTACACTAAAGGTCACAACATAGCTGGAGGATGCCGACTTCATTGCACCAAGATACCGAGGTACGATCGAGGTCAATGCCACTGGGCGGCGGTTGCCGCACTGTTCGAAAAAACGGCCATAAAATATAACTCAGTACTCACTGCAGTGAGTGACAGAGAGCGCATTTTCTCTTCGACGAAAACGTGAAGTCACGGACGGACAGACAGACGAACAGACGGACAGACAGACGGACAGACGGACAGACATACGGACGGACATGGCGAGCACTATAGTGTATTTTTTCCATGAATGAGAAAAAACGGCAAAAAACTGCTTCATCGGCGTTCTAGTGGCCGCGCGCTACGTGAAAATAAACCTTTTATACGTTTTTTTTTCACATGTTGTACGGGTTTCCAGGGTTAAATTTTAATAAAAACGGCCATACAGTTTTTCTTTTCACGTGCTGGCGGGCCACAAAAATGCCTGTGAGGCCGCTTAACGGGGATTTTTCATACAGTGAACCATGAAGCAGCAAAATTAAATGAATTCTTAGTCCATACATGCCTCCAGCAAGAAATATTAATTGTGGAACAACCATCAGTTAAATAGTAATGCATTCAAGTGTGAAACTTTTAATAACTCAAATTTAAAATTTTCATTTAATTTTAATAATTTTTATTACAGTGCGGCGGGCTTCTCCATAAATCGTGATTTAAGATCGATATTTCCGATGAGCTACATCGACCTACATGCTACGATCGGAACTACGAGTCGTAGCGCGTAGTTAGCATACACGTTCACAGCTACCTGAACCTACGTGCTGTAGCATGTAGTTCCGATAGCTCAGTGTGCGTATATATGAAAGCTTAAGTTTTGAAATCCTAACGACACTGACGATAGATAACAAAGCTGCTTGTGATAATTAATTTAACTGCTAATACAGGGTGAACCAGAATTAACTGACCCTTTTAATTTGTTAATAAATAAAAAACTAAGAACGTTATGAAGTTTCTAGTATGGAAATTTAAAAAAAGAACATTTTTATGGTAATATTGTATCCTATTACAATATTTTATTATTGTATTAGTTAAAATATTTATTATGTATTAATAATATTTATTAGTTAAAATATTGTATCCTAGTTAGTTATTGTATCCTAAAAACTAGGATATTTACAAGCAGACCACATAATTAGTCTGGCCACCTGAACTATGATTCCTATCGCGTACCCAACTCAACCGAATCCAACCGAACCCAGCCCATTACAACTCTAACTCATTCAACCTAACCCAACCAAAGGCAACCCAACCCAATGCAATCCAAACCAATTCATCCCAACCCAAACCAATTCATCCAAACCCAAGCTAATACAACCCAACCCAACTAGATTTTACCCAACATATCAATTTAACTAAACACAATACATTACAACCCAACCCATTTCATCTCAACACAATCCATCCCTTTTCAGCCCAAATCAATTCAACCCTAATCAGTACAACCCAATCCAATTAAACCAGCCATATAAAACGAACCTAATTCACCCCAATCCTATTCAACCTAATCC
>NW_025944631.1:0-377 GCF_000764305.2 Hyalella azteca
AAATAACCAAACTAAGCGTCCAATCATTTTGAAGCTTAGATCTTTCACTTACGTATTACGTGATCATTACTTGTAGGCAAAATTGATAATAGGACACTGTACTGACTAAAATAGCTTCGTCTAGTCTGTTTTTGAAGGCGTTCATACTCGGAGCGTCAACGATGCTATCAGGGAGGCTGTTCCACATGTGGTGTGCCAAGGTGGCTGCACACAGCCACCTCGGCAAGAACAATGAACAGCAAGCTTACAGCATGAGAAAACACGGTTGCAACGATAGGGCTTTGATTGAGAAGTCTTGCGTGGAAAAAGATCTTGGAGTTTGTGTCGACAAAGAGCTAAAATTTTATAGGCATATTGAAACGCAAGTTAATACATCC
>NW_025944632.1:0-289 GCF_000764305.2 Hyalella azteca
TGAAATTGATGGACTACGATGTAAGGCACGATAGACTGCTCGTAAGTTATAATAACACGTAAGTTATATAATAAAAAATTAATTATTTATTTAAAAAAACAAGAAGTATGCGTGAAAATGTGTAACAAAAAATGCGAACTATTAGCTGGACGACGGAAGCAATGCTTGAATATGAGTCATGAATGAATTGGCTTCGAAAACTGCTAGAGAAATCACTAGTATAATTTGATTGCTGTACAACCGAGTCGAGAACAATCTTATGAGAAGCAAGCGTAATTTTATTATTCTA
>NW_025944633.1:0-561 GCF_000764305.2 Hyalella azteca
TTAATTTTTTAACCTATTAGATATGCAAACTTTTCAAATCTTTCTATTGTGTTATGTAGCCTCAGTATTAGGCCTTTAATGCCCATTGACAAAATGTTTCTATGTCAAATTGAAATAGTTTTTGAGTTGTGGGGGTTTTTGTTAGAAAAACGAAAAGTGGTCTAAGTTACCCCGCCGGTCTAAGTTACCCCATTTTACGGTATTACACAAATAAATATCATTGCATTCAATATTGGTCAAAGTATTCTTCCTTTAGTTTTTTTTATACTACTCGTACGTAGCCGCAAATTTTTCTATAGTCAAATACATTCATGAATTACGATAAATTTTAAGACATTCAAAATTTACTTAGTCGCGGGTATCGCGGTTTACTGTACATGAAGATGCCATTTCCTCCACTGCACAGTTTGTTGCGCTGTATAGTTTGTTGCGCCCTACAGTTTGTTGCGCTGTACAGTTCGTTGCGCTGCATAGTTTGTTGCGCTGTACAGTTCGTTGCGCTGTACAGTTCGTTGCGCTGTACAGTTTGTTGCGCTGTACAGTTTGTTGCGCTGTACAGTT
>NW_025944634.1:0-320 GCF_000764305.2 Hyalella azteca
TCTGATTGTTGCCCCTACTTCCGACTCAAAAGCATACATGAGTTTCTGCATGGTTTTGTCAATGACCTGATCAGTGAGTGTTTTTTCTTCGTCTTGCAAAATAAAACTCACCGAATAGGATTTTTGATCGGCTGCTAGCTTCTCTCCTTCGTAAACGTCAAATACATTTACATTTTTCAATAGCTTTTTCTCCACATTAAAGGCCACCTTTTTTATTTGATCAAACTGGGTGCTTTTGTTCAATACCAATGAAAGGTCTCTACGAACCTCCGGGTATTTCGGTATTTCGGTAAACTTACCGTCTGCGATATAAAGTTTGC
>NW_025944635.1:0-377 GCF_000764305.2 Hyalella azteca
TCTTCCACTTCCTCCACTCCACAATCTCCACTAACTTTCATATTGCTCTTCCTCCTCAACTTGAACTTTCTTTCTTCATCACCCCTCGTACTGCATTTATTCTCTGTCCCTAATTTCTATCGTATTTGCCCTAATTTCTATCGTATGTGCCCTAATTTCTATCGTATCTACACTTGAATTTCCTTGTCTTCCCCAGTATATGTCTACTCCCCTCTTCCAATTTTCACTCTTCATTCTTCTCCGTCATCACACCTCACATCTCCCTTCATCTTTCCCTCGTCTCCCCCCACCAAGGGCCGGTCTGATCCCTCAATCTGTTCTGATTACCGACTTGCAGTGGCGGCCTCTGCTCCACCTCGACCCTGACCACTTCTTAC
>NW_025944636.1:0-2049 GCF_000764305.2 Hyalella azteca
GTACCTCAGGACCTCAAACTTGGTCCCGTTGAACTGCATGTTGTTCACTAGGGCCCAGTCATATATTGCAGAGAGGTCTTCTTGTAACCTCTCACCGATGCTAAATTTTCTTGCGTTTGCTTTGGAAAATCAACTCTTATGAAAATCTTTGACTATGAAAGTGTTTTTTAACAAGTAGTTTATATTGTCCCAGTATTTACCGATCAGTTTCAGATTTTGTCTCATCGACAATGATAAATGCAATCACTCTCTCGCCGCGCTCTCCTATGCCATTCTTTTGTGAAAGGCTTGAAAAATTTCCAGTAATTGGAAAAATGCGCAGCGAAGTTCATCGTGATTTCCGTTCCATCATGTCACTCGAAAGGAAAAGAGTTGAAGGCATTACCCAGGATTAATTGACGCCGTGATGCAGAGTGAAGATCAATTGCAGCAGTGAACGCATTGTGTTCTTTGAGTTCCTGTGTTCTTTTGTTGTTTTGTTGTGTTCTGTGTTCTCGGTATTGTGTTTTCTCTGTATTATGTGTTCACTGTGTTATCTGGATTCTTAGCGATCCCCACTTTCTTCGTTTTCTCTGTGTTTTGTGTTTACTGTATTTCCTGTGTTCTCTGTGATCTCTGTGTTCTCTGTATCATTTTTGTTCTCTGAACAATGTAGTGTTCTCGGTGGGCGTAAAAATTTCAGTCTTAAATCACTGGCATACCGCATGACAAATGCTGCATGTGTTCTGCATTGAGTGCCTCAAACGACGCTAAAATTTTAACCTTAATTGCTAATTAGTGCTGGCATTTTGATGAAACTTAACCGTTTTACGTTGATTTTTTAGCGACCATTTAAATTACAAATTTTTACTGATTTTTGACGCTGTCTGGTTCTGAAAGATATTTTAAATTGAACCAAAGGATTCAATGAGCTCCACGTGCAGCTGCACGTGGAACGTAAATTGTCTACTTGCTATCGGAGTGAAAATTAAAAAAGTTATTGCGACACTAGAATTAAATTTTTTATTAATATTCATGGAGAAAAAATGAAAATTTTTTTGAGACGAGTAGGGATTATTTAAACTAGTTATGTAATACATCAATATATATTTAACAAACATCAGAATCCCACTAACATCGCAATAAATATTGACATCATTACAACATCATTAGCTTACGTACAAACAACAGATACCCCACCAATATAATTTTTAAATTCCATTAACAAAAGAAACATCATAATGTTGCGATAACGTCGACAAAACTGCATTTAAAACAATTGCTATCATCGAGACGAAAATTATCGTACGAGATCATCGTATTATTTGCAGTAAATATATAAACTGACAATGAATCAAAATATTTTCAATCTGTTCCGAAATGCCTAAAAAATTAGGAGTTTTTATTCATAGATCTTGTGAAAAAACTCACATACACCTCAGTCGATGATGAATTATATTCAATAGATTGAATTAAAAATGTATTCCATTCATTCGTTAAAATGTTATAATTGTGAGCTGCGGTAGAGTGAGAATAGATATCATATCCATTTTTTGATACTTGTCTTCAATTTCATTTCATATATATTTTTTCAATTCAAATGTTGTCAGAAAATCATTTTATAATATAATGGAAATTTATAATTGTATTAACCCATTTTAGTTAGATAAAAAATTATTTCTATATAATAATAATTTAGAAACGGACGGTAGTTGGAGAAAAGTTATTTCAGTCCTCGAAAAAATCTGTGTTTTACGACATCTATTAATTGAGATGAAAAAGTCTACTTTTAAAGAAGTCTTTTCAGAATATATTACAGTTTATTAAGTATATAAAATTATTTTATTCTGCGGATGAGGATTGTTGTAATTGTGGATGAGGAATTACATCAAAATGGAGGCAAGAAATTTGCAATAATAAGAATAATGAAAAGTTATTCAGTAGCTCACTATCTTTCGGAGGTAAGGGGGCGACGCATCCCCAGCAGGAATGGGAGGTCAAACTCCAGCAATTCCCTCTCTGGGGAATAAAAATTCCTCTCAGGTTGAGAGTAGGGAACTCTGTAGCCAG
>NW_025944637.1:0-1164 GCF_000764305.2 Hyalella azteca
AGAAATACACAAACATTTCTTGTGTTCAATAAAACATAACAGGATTAATGATATCCCCCAGAGTAATATATCGACTTCTTTGATATTAATGGAGGAAAGAAAGTTTATGAAAGGTCCGGGTCAGCTTTTTAGTTTCACTTCTTCCGGCAGGTACGTAAACATAGAGCGGCTGGTACGAATTTTGACCCATTCTGTAGTCATTCAGCCGTCAAGAAACATTGACAACTCTTCAGAAAACCTAAATTTGTTGCTGAAAATAAATTACCGTAATTTCCTTAAACCGTCCTGTCATGGGGCCGCATTGAACTAGTCTTCAGAAGCTCCCATAAACGTTGATTAAAGAAGTATGAATTTAGAAATCCTGTCACACCAAGCGATCAAATAAACAATTAATGTCTTGGCGCTCGCTGCCGCAGTTTAAACCTGGCAACCACGACACAAAAGCCGTGGGTGATGGTAAAGTCTTGGGGCCATACTTTCACAACTCACTAAGTGAACGTAAGTACTTACGCTCTATTTTCTTGTCTATGATTGGTGGATTTAGCTCGTAAGGCCGTCAATGATTGGCTGATGAACTTACGATCTCTTAATTTTTTTTTTAAAGTATAGGCCTTGGTAGTTCGCGGCTCTTGGACGAGGAAATACAAGACACGAGTGATTCCGAATGATTCGTGACCGTAAACTCAAATAAGTGAAATGCCAGTTAATGACTTACTTTTGCGACAGTCAGACAATGTTCATAATGAAACATTATGATTATGCATTTGTTTACACAACTGTTGAGTAGTGACGCATCAAAAATTCTATCTAATATTTAATTCTATCACGCATCAAAAATTGTGGGGCTTTGGAGGTATTCATGGCTAACTTAGAAATTGGGGCTTTACTGAAGCCCAGATAAGTAGGATAATAGGGTTAAAGAGTTAAAGAAATGCTTATCAGGCTCTCGCTGCCCAATTAAATTCTGTATGGTGGGGTAGTTAACGTGGGAGAGGCGGAAGCTGAAGGTCAAGTTCACCACACTTATGAGGCGCTATTGCTAGACGCTCGTAATGTGTAGCTGAGGAAGGGTAGGCTGATTTATAGGAAAAATGACGACGGAAAGACAGATAAACCGCCGGCCGCTTTGAGAACGAAGACATAACTGGTTGCTTATACCTAATT
>NW_025944638.1:0-6150 GCF_000764305.2 Hyalella azteca
GGATCATTGTTTCCTGGTGGATCATTGTTTCCTGGAGGATCATTGTTTCCTGGTGGAACCTTGCTTCCTCGAGGATCATTGCATTTCGGCGACCTTACGACACCTGCTGATCCAGGGCACCTGCAACTCGGCTGGCTCGCTTCCAGTTTTGCTTCATTTCGTTCTTTATTTAATTAAATGTTGAATTGGTTACTCGTGTTCCGAATTGCATCTCGTGATGAGGCCTGGCTACCTTGGTACGCTTGCGATGGATCCATTCGCTGAACGAAATTAGGATTTTCCAACCTTCACTTGGATTACTGGCATAGTTGTAGTCCAATTCTTTACACCGAGACCAATTTCGAATGAGCAACTAGTTCTAGGAGCTTAAATCATCATAAAATTTCAGCCATGAAATGAATACAACACCACAATGTATGGTGATAACAATCTCGAAGTTTTTAGAACATAAATTGGGTTACACGCACAAGCTGAGTAAAAAAATCTAGGAGTAACCTATGTGCATGCCACTAACCACCTAAAATAGCGTAACGAAACAATGCTTCAAGATCGATCCTTATTGCAGAGCACCTATACTGTAGAGCACGTGAGAAAATTTTTCAAGTCTCACCTAGAACGAAAAATGATGAAGATGAATTCTTCGTGAATTAAAAAATAGTACACATACTAACACACTAACACAAGTATGGTAGACATGGTAGCTAAACTTTTAGCATGTGCACCAAAATTTGTATAAATACTAACCCAGGTAGAAGAGTCCAAATGAGCGCCATGCCGCTGCTGAGGCCTGTGAAGAGCTCGAGGTAGCGAGATACCGCCTCCCCGCAGCTCAGATGGAACTGATTGCCTGTGATCTGGATTAAAAAACTTCATTTGAAAAATGCTCCACATTTGCAAATCTATAATGAGCATGTTTTAATTCCGCTTAGGAAAAAGATCTGCGAGTCTATCCGGTTCAAAATCTCAGTTATTCGTAGCATTTCCCATCACAGTAAGAATGTTTGAAAATTCAGCCCCTGATAAGTCTCTTGTTAATCTACAGATTAACAACTTTAAGATTAAGTTTAAGTTTAAGAAACTCTTGTGCCTCTCATCAACCATGCAAATTTTATACAATTTTATACAATTACAAACAGATTCCGTAGGTGTGCATCTATGCGACTGCCAGTACATCGGTTAAATTCTATAGCGCATTGAGTTCACGGGGATTCTTAACCGTAGATTAACCGGCAAAGAAATAAATTATATATTAAAAAAATTTGATTCAATACTCACTGCAGTGAGTGACAGAGCGCGCATTTTCTCGTCAACGAAAACATGAAGTCACGGACGGACAGTCAGACGGACAGACAGACGGACAGACAGACGGACAGACAGATGGACTGACGGACGGACAGACGGACATGGCGAGCACAATAGTGCATTTTTTCATAAATGAGGAAATGCGCTAAAAATGAGTTGAAATGACCCAAAAAGTGCGTAATAAAACCTTGGACCCATGATAACATTCCCTCTCAATGCTAGTTTGATACACTGACCTGATTACGCCATGTTTTTGCCACTAGAAGGATGATGTTCTTCCAGGAAGATATTAATATCAATTTGCAATACTTACCTGATTACGACAAGTGTTCGGCACGGGCAAGTGTACGTTCTTCCAGTCCATGGGGCTGAACGCACCGCAGCATTCAAACTGCAATATTAAATTCCCTCAGTTACCCAAGCACGATAATCAAGCGAGAGCGTGAATACAAATTAATACCAATTGTAGCGTACACACAAGTCAACTAATTAGCTTTTAAGTTGCTAAGCCAAGCCTCCAACGGACTTTGCGTTTCGCAAATTTAATACTTGAATAGCTTTAACAAACTTAAACTTAACTTTACTTTTTAACAAACTTAATCTGTACATTACGGGATCAAATGGTAGTTTTTTCAGATCGCTTTCGATATAATAATTGCTGACCATTGTCTTGTAATTGAATTTTCGTTTTTCTGCCCAGACGCGTGCAAAGTCGTTCCCGTAAGAATATTGTTTATTTCAAGAAACGAGGCGAACCAAGGAATGAGATTGACGAGCAAACATTTCATAAGTTTATATCTGGTTATCTATAATATTATTCCTATTATATATATTATATATTTAGAAATATTCTTTATGACTCTTATATCCAATATATAATCTAATTTTACGTCAACACTCTTTCCATAACCCAACTCAGATATAATAGTTTTAGTTCCTTCGTTTTCCATCAGTGTAATTGGAGATACTCATTTGGCTTTCATATATTTGCATTTAAAGTAATAAAATTCAAATTTACGGTAAAACTTTCAAGCAGTAAACACTGATAACGAAGACTTATCATTAATTGCTACCCTCGTTATTAGGCTGACGCAATAATCAAAGACGCAAGATTATTGTTTTGATACGGTTACTTAGTATGGAAAATATAATTTCAGGAGCGTAAATTAAATTAAAGGTAAAATGATTTTGTGAGATTTTGCACGAAATCGGGAGAAAAACCCGGTTATACTAGAAGAGACTTTAGTCTCTGATTGAAAATAAAGATATTCCGGGATAATTTATTTGAAATAAATTGGCAATAATTTTTAGGAAGCGGAAGTAATTTCCGGCATTTTTTGCATTCTGAGAGTTCTATGAATTACAATTCTGTCAAATAAGGATGTCCAGCACGCAAATGAATACATAGTAATTAAGACACTCACACTCTCCTGTACGTGATCAGCCATGTATTTGGATGGCATGTCTGAGTAGTAAACGATGAGGTAGCCATAGAACAGCTGTCTCTTATACACATCTAGATGTGTATAAGAGACAGAAACGTGAGATATAAGCGCGAAAAGGCGAACGGCCGATTTTAACGTTTTTTCGATTATTCAACTTTTTTNTCTGACAGTAATATAATCAATTCGCATCTACAGACTCGTCTGACAGTAATATAATCAATTCGCATCTACAGACTCGTCTGACAGTAATATAATCAATTCGCATCTACAGACTCGTCTGACAGTAATATAATCAATTCGCATCTACAGACTCGTCTGACAGTAATATAATCAATTCGCATCTACAGACTCGTCTGACAGTAATATAATCAATTCGCATCTACAGACTCGTCTGACAGTAATATAATCAATTCGCATCTACAGACTCGTCTGACAGTAATATAATCAATTCGCATCTACAGACTCGTCTGACAGTAATATAATCAATTCGCATCTACAGACTCGTCTGACAGTAATATAATCAATTCACATCTACAGACTCGTCTGACAGTAATATAATCAATTCGCGTCTACAGACTCGTCTGACAGTAATATAATCAATTCGCATCTACAGACTCGTCTGACAGTAATAAAATCAATTCGCATCTAGAGACTCGACAATAGAAAAACTTCTGCAATTTTTCACTCTGAAATCGTTAGGAGTGTGTAGAACAAAGTTGTTATGAGCAATATTATTGTGAGTTAAAGGCCATCAATTAATCATCCTGACCGAGATTGGTAGTTAATTGTCATTGTCGAACAACTTAGCTCACAACTTATTGTCCGAAGAAACAAATTACACATATAATGAAATAAAATTATATTTATTCGTATGCTTAAACAATATCAAGTAACGTATTATTTCCTCAACGATTGCGCGAACATAGCAATTAAATCTCGAGATTCATGAAGTGTTACTTGCTATGTTGTATATTATCTATTTGTATTATATATAAGCTTCAATTTTCAACAAAAAACTTATAGTCTGTGCAATACTTACGAAGAAAATGACGTTGAAGATATACATCAGGTATTTGGACATCTTTGTACCGAACCCAAAGGTTGGTTCTTCGTAGAAATCCATTTTATTTATTTGTATTGCTTAACTTTATTCGAAAATAAATGGATTTTAACTTTAATTTTCCAGTCGATTTTTTCTCTTATCAATTATTCACATTCTATTCACGTTAGCATATTAATTTTAAACATAAACATAATACGCATTAATGAAATTTCATTTTGTTTAATTTAAGTATTCCCGAAAAATTTTAAATCCCCGAAATCGATACATAAAATTCATTTTATTCAAATATTGCTATTATTTTCACTTCTCTGCCCATTTTAAGGCTACTCCAACTCACACAAACAAATACGTTTGTGTGAGTAGTGTCTTATAGAATATGCGCAGTCCAAATAACAAATCAGGCTCTGTTTTTNACAGTCCATATACACATGCAGCTATGGAACAACTTGACAATATACTTAAAAATTAAATTCTCACAATGGGACATTGATGTTATTTGTAAACTTTCTTAGATCAAGCTATGACTTTTCCCAGTAGAAGCTATTATTGTACTGCAAGTCTAATTAGTGTGCTGATAATTATATACGACTCGCCTCGAGTTTTGAGGCTTAAAAGTATCATTGCCTTATAGACCGGTAATCTGGAGATAAGATTACCAGGTGACATTTGGAGTGCCAATGATTCTGAAACTACCAAATAATGAAAAATGATAATCCATTAATTACTGTTATAAAAAATTTTTTTGGCCCTTCGAAACATTGAAACATTAAATTTCGCTAACATAAAAATTGAACAGTGAGCGTCCCTGAAGTTTCAAGGTACAATTACATATTTGTAAAACCAAACAAAAAGGACCACACGCATGATAGTTTTTTTAAACAATGCCATAAAACTAAAGCGGTTACTCTAATATGGTTATTCCAGGCTGAGAGAAAACTCAACCAATAATTTAATTCAAGGTTGAAAACGACCTGATTGCACGTTACATGAAAAGTACAAGAATTATCGCCTAATCATTAATCCCCGCAAATATTTATTGGCATGCGTCCATTCTAATGATTATAGTTATTCTCTTTCTGCCGCATTATGCTTGTGATAATTGATTGGTTTCTATACCTACCAGTATTCATATAATTCTATTATAAGTTATAAATTAGGTTAAAATTATTTTTATTATAATTTCCCCTGCGCAGGAACTCTACAGCACTCAAGCTCTCAAACTTAAACTCTAACGTGGGTCTTTGAGGTAAAACGGAAATCATGGAATATAATTTTTAAATCAATAAGAAAGTTAACTTAGTCTTCGACACATAAGAAGCTGTATGAAGGACATTCATACACATGTATGACAATAGGCTCAGGTCTAGCTTGCATTCGAGGATCGAGCTTACAGAAATTTAATGTCACATGATATGTCACTGCTCCGCTGAATATTTGCAAGTTTATCCTCGTATTGTGAATTTAGCAAAAATATTGCCATAAGGTTAACGTATTAGTGATACAACTAATTTAGAGGCTGCATTTTCCTGACACATCTTACAAAAAATATTATAAAAGTAGGCTCAGCATACGATTATAAAATAAAAAAAAACACATGTTTAAAAGTCATCTCTGAAATATATTCATATCTTTGTAATTTATTAATTGCATGGCAATTATGCATTTGTATAGTTTGGCGCATGAAAAACAAAAATCATCAATTATATGCATTATTACGCATGCCAAGCTGCTTTTCGGCCTTGATGCTAATCAATTTTTTATTTATATAAGTATAACTTCAATTTTCTTAATCATATCAGACGTCGCTGATAAACTATGGCCCTGCTGATATACACAGATAAACAAAGGCACGCTTCATAACTAAATGATAACTTCTTTCTGCTCTAATTTTCTTGCCATGAGCACTAAAATTACAGCAAATTGACATTAATCTATGTAATTCCACTTCAAAATAGCTTTTTAGCGCTTCTTTTAATCATCTTTTGTTGAAAATTTTCGGGTCGACATTTTGAGCGTAGATATCGGTTTGTTATTCAAGTTTGAATGCTATACTGAAAAATCAAGATTGAATATTAATAATTATTTTTAAAATACGCACAAAATTCGCATCATACTCCCAAAACTTTTATTTACTTCAATAAGCTCAATTTAAAAAAATATGCAGAGAAGCTCGAGTAATTGTCTGGAATTTAATAGGCTGTATCCAGAGTCACCATGCAATGTAGCAATAATAATAATGTCATATAATAATAATACGACTAATAATAATAATAATAATAATAATATTTATTATTATTATTATTATTATTAGTATTATTATTATTATTATTATTATTATTA
>NW_025944639.1:0-525 GCF_000764305.2 Hyalella azteca
TGACAGATGTGTCTTGTCGATTCCACATGCGAGTACCGGGTTAAAATGTTAGCACAAATTACGTACGATGCGAACCATTTTTCTATAACTAATCTGTTACTACATAACCAAAAAATTGTTTCACTGACCGTCTTGTGATTTAAACTTGTTTGATTTTTAAAGGGACCGTCTACCCTCAAAAAAAACTTTTTTGTTTACAGACGGACCGTTTTGAAACTTGGTACACATACGTAAAGCAGAATTCTATGACTTTTTTGTTCGTGTGAATTTTTTGAAAAAAAAGAAAGAAAACGTGAAATTTATAGAAAACATCAAAATAGGGGATACTCTAAAAAAGTTTATAACTTTTGCAAATCACATGCTACAATATCGAGACACATATCATTCGATTTGTAACAAGATCATCTAGCGCGCAGCCCCGATTTTCGAATTTCTTCATCGTTTTCCTTTAATGAGCGTTTTTTTCATTTTTGTCAGAATTTTCACTGCCAGGCCGGAATTAATTCCCATAGAGTTTTGTTTAGG
>NW_025944640.1:0-1109 GCF_000764305.2 Hyalella azteca
TTGATTTTGGTGGCGAGCAATGGCTTCAACTATGGATTCGGCCTTCCTCTTTCTAAAACAATGTACGTAGATTTCCAGCAATGAATTTTATCAATAAAACTATTGATCAATCACAATCAAGCCTCAGTGCTAAACAGGTTCCTATATAGACGGTCAACACGCTTTGTCAATCGATTTGTTCAAGCTTTTGATTAATCCGCTTGATCGTTTAGGGGCTTAGACACCCAAACGCGACAGCCCGTTAGAACATGAAGTCTCAGCTTAATAATTAACCCTGAGAATTCCCAACACACATCGGGTCTAGTGTAAGTTATAAGACTATACCAGTAGAACGCACAGGCAATAGTTTAGGATTAGACCAGTGACATACGCCATCTCAAGCAAGAGTAATAAGATTTGGCTAATGACAAAAACTGGCACAAAACGGAGTTTAAAGAATTAGAACAAGTGACACCTTTGCACTAGCATGGGCTAATGAGATTCGATCAGCGACACACAGCGGTTCTAGAGAGGATATTTTATAACTGCTTCTACTTCTACTGTAGAGACAAGTTCAGAGGGGAGTTGAGTTTAGAGAAGGCCGAGCCATGACCGTCACAAAGATTGCTCTCCTCACAAGTCCACTTCTCTACTTTACAGATGAGACCCCTGAAATAATACCAGCTTAGCCATATACATAACAAATGCAAAAACGCAAGCTGAGGCAGTTGCTATTACATAACAGTAGCCGCTCTCCCAACACCAGCTGAGGCCCCTTTCACAACTGTAGTTACACAAGTAATAATATCTCCTTATTTCTGCCGTTGAGTCATGTTTGATTAAAAGTAAAGACTACACGAGAACTGGGGACGCTACTGATAGAGCTTCGGGCTCTACGTCGCTTCGATGATCCTCGAGAAACGTACAGCATGTACATCGACCCTTGCGAGAAGCTGTCTGCTGCTCTAACCCAAAAACAATTTCTAAGAATTGCGTAGAAGATTGTTCCTTATGAATGAAGCTGGGATTTCTTCTCGGCGAAAACATTTGCAACGCTCGGCATGAGGTATGTGTTGCCCAGGGGCCATACTTTCAAAACTCGCTAAGTGAACGTAAGTACTTACGCTCTA
>NW_025944641.1:0-1249 GCF_000764305.2 Hyalella azteca
GGGAGTTGTCTCAAATGCATTACTACTGAACACTTCAATTTATTTATGTCTTACGATCATTTGTAACGCAGACTGAACTATTCGGACCTTCTGCCCCTGCCGTCACAAACATTATTACGCAGTAATACTGAACTTAGCTCCGTTCAGTATAGCACATAGTAAAAGTTTGTGAGCTTGTCGATGCAACGCCAACTCACCCTGGAATAAATAAAAGATCTAGTCATTATTAAACAGGTATCGCCTGCTTGATGTTTCCTTCCAGCCCACCAGACGTAGTAAAATTTTTAGTGGGATAGGATTTTAGGATTTTATTCCAATTTTTCGATTACCGTGGATGGTTTTATCACAAAATCAATTTTATGTCACCTGCTCCCGCATTCTATCTCATGTCGCAGCATTATTTGAGTCAATATTCCCTTCGACCTTATTAACGAACGGGAACTAATGACCTTTTTAACGAACTAACTAATATAACTGCCCATGAATGTATATTGGGTTTGAAGCATATGTTCATGTTATGACATATCATACGGGACAATCATCGGATAAATTAAAAAAAACAATCTGCAATTGTGCGAGCATAGCTTAGATTTTGATGATATTATTATAAATTTTTTATCTAATAGGTGATTGTGTATCACCGGATGAGAGGTCTCGGATAACTATTTCAAACAGCAAAACTATTATGAGAAAGATCCTGGCTCACATCTTTATTAGAATTGCAGATTTAATTGGCGCTAAATACATAGGCAAACTCACAACATTTTGTTTGTCCGCGTAGTCTTGATACTGAACTGAGATGCACAATAATGTTTGTGACAACAGCGGTGAGAATAGTTCAGTCTAGGATACAATTGCCTGTTGAGGTTCTACACATGACCAAAGTATTCAGTAGTTGAGGATGGGATTCCATATTCGTCTAGCATTGAGAATAATGATAAAGAACTGAAAAGTTGTGAGATACGTCTCATGATGATAACTTGTAGCCTACATATCATAGTAATGATATGAAGTGTGACTAAATGCACGCACACATCCTGTACACGAGGCACCTGTTGTGTGCGGTCATCACTAAATGCACGCACACATCCTGTACACGAGGCACCTGTTGTGTGCGTGTCATCGCTAAATGCACGCACACATCCTGTACACGAGGCACCTGTTGTGTGCGTGTCATCGCTAAATGCACGCACACATCCTGTACACGGGGCACCTGTTGTGTGCGTGTCATCGCTAAATGCACGCACAC